>NC_056726.1:923253933-923448933 GCF_019279795.1 Protopterus annectens
GGACCCCAGCCATAAACAAACTATACAATAGAAGGAGGAAGCTACTACATGATAGAGCAAAATCCCAAAAAGGGACGGCATCTCTGATCAGTATTAGCAAAAAACTACAGGCACTCATAAAATCGCCTAAGGCCAGCTTCGCGAGAAAAAATTGCACAGGACACTAAGAATAATCACAAGGCTTTCTTTAGTTATGTTAGGAACCTGGGTGGGAATCCCCAGATATGCTCACAATTAGTCCAAAATGACAAAAAATACACCGAACCCGCAGACATTGCCAACATCCTAGCTGACAGGTTCAGCGCAACCCCCCCCCCACCAAAACGGCAAATATCTATCCCAGCAGAGTGCTGCCCCCCTGACATCTCAGATGCTCAGGTAAGAGCTGCTCTCTCCAAAGCAAAAAACACAGCATCAATGGGACCAGACGGTGTCCCGGGCTGCGTCCTACATGAAATCCAAGAAGAGCTAAACCCAAACATAAAACTACTGTTCAATCTCAGCCTTACTACAGGATATGTACCCAAAGAGTGACGTACAGCAACAGTGGTCCCTCTCCACAAAGGTGGTGCCTCAACGGATCCTGGAAACTATCGCCCCATAAGCCTGACTAGCTTGGTCTGCAAAGCTATGGAAAGGATCATCATGGACCTCATAAATAAAGATATCGGGGACCAACAGACACTGGATCCTACCCAGTTTGGCTTTGTTAAGGGCAGATGCTGCCTCTTAAACCTGGTTGATTTCTTTGAAACAGTCACTAATGCCATTGACGAGGGGAAGGTGGTCCAGACAGCCTACCTGGACCTCGCAAAAGCCTTCGATACAATACCCCACTCGGGCATTATAGATAAGCTCACCAGCTTAAATATAAACCCCTATGTCACTAGATGGGTTGCAAACTGGCTCAAGGACAGAACCCACATGGTTAGAATTGCTGGAGCCATGTCAGACTCCAAACCAGTTACAACAGGCATCCCACAAGGCTCAGTCCTGGAACCTCTCTTGTTCGGTATATATTTCTCGGAGGTACAGGCCAACACGGAAGGACTGTGGCTGACCAAGTTTGCAGATGACTGCAAACTGGGCAACATAATTGACACTCCAGCCGACACAAGCATCCTCCAAAAGGGCCTCATAGAAACAGACAACTGGTGCCAGAGCCATGGCCTCAAGCTAAATGCCAAAAAGTGTATAGTCATCCCCTTTGGCAAAAACAAAGTGCCCACAAATTACCACATAAGTGGTAATCCATTAAGTACAGAAGAAGTAATTAGGGACCTGGGGACCCAAGTTGATAGCAATCTCTCATTTGACAACCATGTGGCTAAAGTGGTTAGAAAAACATTTTATATAGCCCACCTAATCATGAAGGGATTCACATCTAGATCAGGGGAGGTCATCGTGCCTCTTTACTTCATCCCTCATCAGGCCCATAATTGAGTACAATGCCCCTTTTGGGATGTACCTTACCAGACACCTGCAGCAACTGGAAAGACCCCAAAAGTACCTCACCAAGAGGATCAAAGGGCTCAAACAGATGCCATATGCTGCCCATTTAAAGAAACTCCAGCGCTACTCAGTGGCATACCGCCTGCTCAGAGGTGATCTGTGCCTGACGTATAAAGCCATGTCCAACCCAGAATTAATGGACATGCTGCATCTCAGAAAATCCAAATCCCATCGAGCTACGTGCTCGAGAGACTTGAACTTCAGCACTGAAATAAATAGGACATGCTGGAGGGACAGATTCATAACCCAGAGGCTCCCTTCACTCTGGAATAAAATCCCAGTCCAGGTTAGGCAGAGTCCCTCATTGACTCTCTTCAAGAGGAATCTTGATGAGTGGATGGGAGATCGTAGGTTTACCCCGGGTATCACTTCTGTGTCACTGTTAGACAGAGGCACAGTATACTAACCTCGAAAAAGGGCACAGCAAAATTATTTTAAAATGGGTGGCGAAAGCCAAACACACTCTGGCTAGGCTTATAAATGCCCTATGGCAGATAGCCTAGTATGAACCTATGAACCTAAATAAACAACTTCCTTAGATTGACAGTTCCTTTTATAAAAATGTACCATAGTTTCTGCCCCATTTTCTAAAATCAACATATCTGCTTCAAGAATATAAGAGCATTGTTTATGATGTCCACACTTCGACAAACCTCCGAGTCTCCTCTTAATGTTCTGCAAGTAATTTTGAACAATTTCCGTAATATTTTTGAAATGTTATGCTGTTTTAAAATATAAATAGTGGTTCACTTCCCATAAGATTAAAAATCTCTATGTCTGCCTTTAAAATTTTCCAATTCTTTCTCACAAATCACTTAACTTCTTTACTACTTTTGTTATATTTCAAGACCATAGCACATTCAAAATTGTTTAATGAGGAGATCTTGCCTACATCAAATGCCTTGTCAAATTTATGTAGACCCTCACCTAATAGGGTTTTATATTCTCTCTCCCTATTAGATAATACCTTACCCACTGCATATCTGACCTGTTCTACTGGATAGCTTCTAGAGGCAAACATTCTGAAGCAACCTCCAGCTCCTTGGTTAGATCCTCCTTATCTGAAGTCATCCTGGCCAAGTTGATGCAATGTCCTTTCACTAAACTCTTCTTTTGGGAAAATGGATGGCAGCAGGAAAATGCAGGTAGGTGTTACTAAAGGTGGATTTTCTAAAGATCTTAGATTTAAAATGATCATCATTCAAAATAATCAAAATGTCTATATAATTTATATCCAATCTGTCAAAATGTGATGTAAATAAAAAAAATAGCTGGCACTGTTCAAATAATTCATAAATTAATCAATCAATGGTATAGGAGCATCACAAAAAATAAAAATATCATCAAAGTATCTGAGGTACAAGTTAATATGTTTAAAACATACACTATTAAAGACATGGGATTTTACCCAATCTAACAACAATAAATTGGCATTTACAGAGGGACAGGCTGCACCCATGGCCACACCTTTAATTTACTTGAACAACTCACCTTCAAAAAATATAAAATTGTTGTTGAATAAAAGGGAAGTCATTTCCACAAAAAGTTTAACTTCTCATTTGGTAAAACCTTAAAACCCATCAAGCTTTTCTGAAATATCTCTAATCCCTCTCCATTCAGAATCATAGAAAATAAATCTATAACATCAATGGTCAGTAATACAAAATTGCTATTAAATATAATCAACCTAAAAAGTTGCATGAATCTTTTAAAAGATGGAGAATGGTATTATAAATTGGTTTTAACCACCTATCTACTAGAATTTCTAGGGGGGAGTTTTCAAGCTTTGAGGCAATATTACCAGTCTAAATGGGGAATTAGTAAAGTCCTTACAGATTTTGGGAATCCCACAAATGGTTGGGATAATGGAACTAGTAATTTTAAGAAAGTTGTAGGTGTCCCCATCACTTCTTCCACTAACTAAATGATCTAAAAGGAGATCAGTTTGATGGTACACAATGTTGACTTCAATTTTAGAGACAGGCACATTGTATTTATGTTATGTAAAATGTTAAATATCACACTAGAATAGTTCATGGAGTTAAACAATGCCATCCCTTCACCTTTATCTGGCTTCATGATATGAATGGAACTATCATAACCTAACTCACTCAGTAATACCCTTTCCTGCTTAGTCAAATTATAGTGGCAAAATAATTTTTCTTTTCCTTTTCTAACAAGTAAATATCATCTATAACAACTTTCTCAAAAATATTAATGAGAGCATGTGGCTGTGGATTAAAAATGCTTTTCATTTAACCTGAAATGTATTTATTACTTTATTCTCAGCACTTAACTTAACATCACCTTTCTCATATGAAAAAATATTTCCAAATTTAACTTTCTTATAAATAATTTAAGCTCAGCTAAACAATCAACAACATCCAAACCTCTTGACAGGATAAATTTAAAACACTTTTGGAAGATGCTAAAATGTTCTGTGGAAATGGGCAAATGAGTGTAATTACAAATGTTGTAACCTTTGTGTGTAAACATAAAACCTTGTTTTACTATATTCAATGATTTCCTCCACTCCCCCTCTCATAATATTGTCTTCCTTGTATTGTGTAAAACCCTTTTTGTTTCTCAGACCTGAATCTGAACCCTGTCTAGACTGGCTCACCAGACATTCTGATGTCTAGACTGTAGGAAAATCTCCCTGGTATTACATGCATCCAAAGCTTCTTCCTCTAACCTGTATAAATCCAGGTGGTGTCTCTTATCATTATTTAAGCACTCCAACTTTTGATGTCAGCCATTGGGGACCTTCTGATTCCTGTACACTTATGATCATGATAAACTGCTTTCTTCTGGTATTGTTCCATACCTCTTAAAAGTTTTTTCTGTTTTCTATTAAAAAAACATATTATACCTCCTACCCACCTTATAAAAGACTTTGTGGTAAAGACTTTTATATTACTCAAACTAAATCCTGTTGAACATCCATATTCAAACATTCATCTTCATTTAATAAAGAAATAATATTCTTCTCTTTATTTTAATTAAAAGTTCCAATAATTCTAAACCATGACAATCAAACATTTCTACAAATTCATTATAAACAGTTTCATCATACTGAATTCCAAAAAGGAAATTGTAAACCCTCAGTCCTTGTGACAAAATTTTGTACCTTAGACATTCCCTTAGATAACAATTGTCCATTTGTATGGTCTTTACTCGAATTAATTTTTTTTTCAAAAACAAAAATCATATCCTTCAAAGTTCTATTATTAGAATGGTGAGTCTCCGCCTGATGGTTGTGGTAAACTAAATTCAAGTCAAAATTAAATGCTTTGTCTAAAATACTTTTGAAATTGTAAGCCTCCTCAGTCTGGCTACAGACAGTACTGTCACCATCGCTCCATTCAAACCGCCAGGGGCTGTCTGTTCTCAATTGGATATTGTCTCCATTAGAGTAAGCACCTCTACATGCTGCCATATTGTCATTTTCCCATGTGGAGTGAGAAATCCCTTCACTAGTTACTACATAAGCAGTAGAATTATTTGTTTTAAAATATCTTCTTTGACTAGATGTTGATAACAGCAAATCAGTGGAAACCAGTCCTCCACAGTTAATCAACCCACTCACCTGGCTGCACAGATGTTGTTCAGCCAGAAATGACATCATAGGCAGAAAATTATGCTGGGAGCTGTAGTTTTCATTTGCACCTGTAAATTCTGTGAAAATAGCTCAATCAATTTAGTAATTTCTCCCTTCAAATACGATGCCACCACCACTAACTTGTCCAAGTCATTCCTCCCATTGTTGATCAGTGAGGGAGAAATATCATCGAGTAAATGTATGAAAATATATGACCTAGTATCCCACCAAAAAATCCAAATTGCACAAAAGTGAAGTCAAATAAACTGTACCAGTAGCATAAATGTTATTAGTAAAACAATAAACCAAGTAAAATATAACATCAGAAAAAGGGGAGTCAGCAGGTGAAATGTTACCATATAAAAGAGTATTAAGTGTTTTCATCCTATTGAAAGGATTTCATCAGAATAAAGCAATATATCCACACCATTCCTTATACAGTAAAATACTAACTTGTTAAGCCATATTAGAGGGCTTAATAAATACTCTTTTGTGTGATAAAATTTTGCCTGGTGACTCCCTATTTTCCAACCTTATATTTTTCTTAGACAAATGGGAGAAATAATTACACACACACACACACACACACACACACACACACACACACACACACACACACACACACACTAGAACACAAACACATGCTTGTAATATTGCTAATACTGGCTCACCATGCTGGTGTTCTGTCTTTCATAGTGCCTGAAGTAGCCATGACCCCTCTCTCAGATGTTATTTGATGAGCAAAATAGTAGTCCTATGTGCCTTGTTTACACATTTGTAGATCACATGTTACACAACACAGAGCTGCACCATCGTGCTACAATAGCTCTCAGGAGAGATGTTACGTGATCATATGCAGGAACATACTGATCACTTGCCTCATGGTCACTGTGATATGTGTAGCTACTACTAGCATATCTAGGTAGTGTAATCTGCTATGTTAGGTAAACAGTGGTGCAAAGTAATGTTATTAATGCAATTGCAATACTGTTTGACTATTGCTAATGTGATAGAAAACAGCAGCATCATTTTGCATAACCCTGATTAATACTGTACAACTGAAGAATAGAGGAATTTGAACTGACAGTCTGCAGACTTGCAATTTTACAGAGTTAAAGAAGGAATTGCAGAGTATAATATGGAGTCCCACCTGCAGAAGAACATCAGCAAGTATAACAAAGCCTATGGTGGATGTCAGTCACAGTGAGATACACACTTGTGATGTATATCTAAATGGGAATGCAAGACACTGAAATGTCACTGTAATATCTGCATGTGTTTTTCTTTGGGGGGGGCAACTCTGTGCAATGGAAGTGTTGAGTGCTGACAAGCCAAAAAAAAGACCATAACCAAGGAAAAGAGAGAATCTTGAAGATTGTTCTTCTCCTTTAAACTTCTTTTTTGCAGGCTAAATCTCCCAATATGAGGTGCAAGCCCCCCAAACTTATATATATTATATATATATATATATATATATATATATATATATATATATATATATATATATATATATATATATATATATATATATATATATATATATATATATATATATATATATATATATACATATATATATATATATATATATATATATATATATATATATATATATATATATATATATATGTACTAACTATGAGATAGCTATACCTTGGGGGAAAGGGAATATTCTGGGAAATGACCATTTCAAACTTGGTATATGTAAGTCCACTTTTCAGGCAGTCAGTCTCTGTGTTTCAGGTTTCATGTGATTACAACATAAATGATTATAGGAGCTTGAGGTCATGGGTATAGTACAGAGTTGGCGATGGGGAGGCTGTCAAAATATCAATTATGGCATTTTTGTATGGGATGGTTGTGGCTATAAGCATGGTCATTCCACAACAAGCCATGTACACACACAGATACACAGACACACACAGACAGACACACACACACACTGACACACACACACGCACGCACGTGCGCACACACTGACGTTTTGCCCATAGGTGCAAATGCACTGGACTGGCATGGCCACTCAAAATAAGGCAATGGCTGAAAAAGCCCAGGAGAATGAAGTGTGTTACTGCAGGCCATATATGCACATTGCATGTGCCTTTTGGGAAAAGTTGTTGCAAGTAAGCGGTACTGGGATCATATTTTTAAAGGACTGGTGCAGGATGTGAATACTGTGGGTAGCCATAATAGTTCTCTGTTGCATGCTTCATGAATACTTACTGATATGATAATCTATGCAAAAGAAAAGACAAAGGACATTGAGACACTTACAGGTTGACTACAGGAGGTGGACCACCAACAGCACAGTCTCACTGAGGCTGAGGAGTTTTTAGTGACATTTGCTGGCTAGGTAGAGTGACCCATTATATGGGGGAATGGAGGAGGGAGGCTATTTCGATGTGATACCTGGACAGAAACCTATCATCTGCCAAATGGGGTGCACCAAGTTAGTAATGTCCATTACACTTCAGAATAGCAAACTTAGAGCATATGATGGGAAGAGTTGACCAGGGCTCTTTTGCATATCTGTCTTTCTAAGCACCAGTGCTCTGCTATTGCAACTACCTGCTCAAAAATACATGCATGTTAATTACGTTCTGTGTTCATTTCAGAGTGTGTATTAATATGTATACCAAAGGTGTCATAGGGGTATATGTGCCGGGCAGCCAGTATTGTCATATGTGCTCTTGCTTTCAAATGATTTATAGGTTGGGAGGGTCAAGCACAACAGGGCAACCTAAGTTTGATGTCAGAAGGACACATCTGGCTGGCAATGATGCTTACACGGAAGTGGCGTGGTTACTGCAAAACTACAGGGTAAAAGTTACCTTCATCCATCATAATGGAGGTCCATGAAGAGGTTATGGTTGAGCACACAGCCTCACCAGGGCATGTTGGACAGTTTCTACCTGTGCTTTCCATCTCCAATATACAACATCTGAAATGTGCAACACTGTTGAGGTGCATAAAACAACCATACCCAATAGATTCGGGGAGGTTAGGTGCCACCTAAACTCTAGGTAGAGCCATGAAAAGGCTATGACACTTCCAGTGCAGGTCAGTGATCCAGCAACAGCTATGCTATTTGCAGTATTGTGGAGATAGTAAGTTTGCTCTGTGGGCTCCCAGATGACCTGCAATGAGTGCACAATATCATGGAGTATAGGAATAGGGAGCACACATCACTGCTGAGGTCACTGGACACATTGCTGCTGAGCTCACTGGTGAAAAATGTTGTCTCAGTCAGTGCAACCATGAGGTGCTTTTGATCTAACCCCAGAAGCCATGCCTTCTATACTTGTGGGACAGTCAAAATTCAGGGATGTCAGGCATAGACTGTACTAAGCTTGACTGCTCTGACTGTTGAAGAGACAGCCTGACTGTCACTTGCGGGCACATAGCCTTCTATGACCAGCCATGGGAATTGCCCAGGTCACGTCCAACAACATGTTTTTTTCTTATCCCCTGGTATCACCTGGGATACTTCATCAGGTTGCATGCAGACCTTCACATTGTTGTAACCCTTCCCTGTTACTTGTGTACACACAAGCCATCATCCCTGCTCATGGTCACTGATCACCTTGTCAGCAATGATACTTTTTAGTATCAGCACATGATATGTTCTATGAAGGTGAATGCTCACAGTCCTTTATTTCTACCCATTCCCAGCCACAGACCTTATCAAGTCCCAACACCACAAACAAAGACAGTGGACACTGGCAGTAGCCATGTGATAGAAGCTTGACCTCACCACTGGAAGATGTGATCTCTGACTCCCCACAACCTCTCAGAATATGTAGTTACCTAATTTGTATCCAGTGACCATTCTCTATGTCATAATAATGTCACTACACAGACCCCATCACCTTTGCAAGGGATGGTTGCTGTGCTTTGTGCATGATCTATGGTATGGTTATATCTGATATACAACAAAACCAATAAATTCACTGATCTGCAAAGCCAGGATGTGATAGCACATGCATCATGTTATTCTGTTTTCCCTGTATCATGGTCCATCATTGTGAACCAGACACTACCTCATTGTCAGTGCTGCATTGTATTGCATTCACCTCTGTCTTGACTTGGGCACTGCTGCTGCATTTTCCTCACGTAAATCACCACACTGCCTTTCTATTGCTGGTATAAAGGCATGGAGGTTCCAGTGCAACTGTTTGTGCAATGCCATGTTGTGCAGCATAACACATATGAACAGACATACACACACAAGCACCCAAACACCCACGCATACATAAACATGCACACACACATGCATACATAAACACACACACACACACACACACACACACACACACACACACACACACACACACACACACAGCAAATAATATCCCGCAGCAGATTAATTTCAATACTGTATAGCAGTGACCTTCCTGACTTATTTAGGCAACAGAAGTATACTCTGAGTAGATCAAACACGTGTCCCACCATGTTAGATGTTGCAGCATTTGCAGCATTATAGAATTTTTTCTGCACAGTCAGGGAATTGCTGTCGGGGTCCGTCAACCTGGGATCTGCAGCATATCTAGCATCACCTGAACATATAACAGGCAACATAGCATACGTGGTTTGCTCTCTGTTTGCATTGGGACCAATGTGTACAGACCTACTTAAATAAACTATGTGGACACTTGACAACTAGATGACCTGTCAGAAATCATGATGCAAATATCTTTTGTATATGTCAGACAGGTTGCAGGTGTGAAAATCATGGGAGCTACCAGGGTGATACATGGACACATTATAAATAATGTCCAGCGCTATACAGATCCTCTGGTAGTTACAGGAGTGGAATATATTGCAGTCTCTCTGGTAAGGTTACACCCTTGCTCACAGTGTGTGCAATCAACTGTACCCAGAATCCTGAGGAAATGGAGAATGTCATACAATATGCTCATGGTGGTGGCACTATCCTGTACAGTCCGGGGGATCCAGCTATGTTCTTCCACAAAATGCAGAATAATGGTGAGGAACTGGTTCAGGGTTCAAAATGTTGAAAGCTGAGATATCACTAAAGTGCACCAGTAGGTCACAGAATGATCCCTTTAAATAAGACGGTTAAAGCTAAACATAACTTAGTATCCACAGAAATGGGCATACCATGCATGCCCTTGATTCTGATTGTGGGTGATACAGGTAGAAAAGATCTAGTACAACATCCCAGTCCACATGGAAATGGTCCACAATATGCTAGTCAGTCAGCTGGTCATATTACAGGTGCTATCAGCACCTCCTCCACTGTTGTAGACAGGCAAAGTTTGCAACATTGCATAATCTGCACTGTTGTACAGTATGGCCATCTACACTGTACAACGCTGCAGGCATTGATTCAGAAGATAACATTCACATATACTGCTGAGCTATAGCTGTGCTACACATTGTCACTCTCCTAATATATCCCAGGATTCTGTGTGCAATAAAAGTGTATGTAACATAAAATACCACTCTGCTTTTGCACATCTTTTGCACATTATTGAATTAGACTTACATTTTAGGTTTTGTCTTTTGCATAAACCAAATAGCCCCATTTTATGGTATTCCTCATTTCTATGTATTTATGTACTGCATGCAGTGCTATTCTGACTATCTGTGTATCTCAATCAGACATAAACTCTGGATGTTGCCTGTGTGTGCATGTGTACATGTGTGTGTGTGTGTGTGTGTGTGTGTGTGTGTGTGTGTGTGTGTGTGTGTGTATGTGTCTGTGTACTTATCTTGGCCAAGTTTCAGCTACTAAGATAGTATGAGAAGACACGGATCTGAGAACAAGGTGGGAAGCCAGTATTTATAACTTTTCTCTGTAGCTGCTCAGTAAAAATTTATTTGGGTGTGACAGCTGTTGGGCATAACCCAAGACATTGATGTACATTAGGTATATAATCTTAAGTTTCACCTTCTTGCATATTAATTAATGGACAGTTGTGTGGATCATTACACTGTAGACCATGACTGTTACATATATATCTTTAGCACTGATTGAGATTATAAGTCCAACCATGACACCTATGAAAGTGTCTGCTGGGGTATCATAAAACACTACAATCTGCTTATTTCACTGCCTCAGCTCTCAAATCATTTTATCTTTCTTAAATGGATCCTGTAATGGTGTCTCTCTTATACTCTCTAAAACTGTTTAAACTGCATGAAACTGAGACCAACAGCCTATCAGCAACCCGAAGACAACTGTGTAGGAATAGACTTACCAGCGCTGTATTGTTCTGCATTATTTTATTGGTCAGGAAATTATAGTTGTACAGTGCTAGGCTTCAAATTGCTGTATAGATGGATATCACTTGTTTTAGTCATATCCTCAGCACTGGTATATTACTGGCTGTCAAGAATTTCTTATCCTCAGGTTAAGTACTGGGAGTGTGTTCTATCAGAAGAATTCCCACCATTTGAAAAGAGAGTAATGAAGAGAGTACTGTGAGAATCATTCAAATACCGGTTAATGGAAGTGCTTAGTTCTGCAAGGCAATAAATGATGTTGTATTCAATATGTTCTCTAAACACTCTTCCAATAATCATGAAGAGTAAATAAAGACATTCATACAGAGAATGTTTTCTATAGTTTAAAGGTGATATTTGTAATCATTTGATGTGCAGAAGAACATGGATGTATACAGTATACATGTATGACAAGACCTTCTTTGTTTCATAAAACATCATATATAATGAAGCAACATCACTTATTTACTCTTGCTCAATTATGCAAGCAAAATATTCCATGCACTGAGTGCATATGCAAAACACGGCCCTCCTAATCAAATAAGAATCAAGAAAACAGCACTACTGAACTATCGACTTATCCTGATGATGTAATTTATATAACAACAACCATGTATATACTAGAAGTGTTGTGCTTCTCAGCACAGCAGCCCAGACCCTTGCTAACATATATTGCCAGCATGAAAATCCCTAACAGAAACGGAGTTTGCTGCAAATTAGCCATGCCTGATACAACACTCAAATTTGTCTTAACTCACATGCAGTGAACATAGTGAGCTCCAGTCAATGGGAATCCACACAGTGCCAGGCTGGCTATCATTATCATAATATGGTAATAAGCTCCAGTCTACTGCATGCCTTATGACTGTTATTGTTTTATGAATTCCAGTCAGTCCTGATGGAAGACCACAGTGATGGGAAGTAAAGTTGTTTAGTATAGAGACAGTCTGACTTAACAAGTAGCTGTACATGACTAAATGGCATGGCAGAGTATAAACAGCTAAAATGATTTACATCATTGCACTGTATATCACTATTATGTTACACAGAGCTCCTTTCTATCCTGAGCACAAGGGCACCTAGTTTGCAGTGGTGTACTGGTTACCATTCATAAAAATGGGAATGAAACTGCACACTAGTGACATAGTGAGCACAATGCACAAGATGCATTAATGCACCTTTATACTATATTCAAGAATATCAGAGTAGGCAATCATAGGGTCATAGGTTCATAGGAGGTTACTAGGTTATCAGCCTTAGAGCCTTTACAAGCCTAGCCATATTAATTCTGAGGTGCCTCAACTGTCTTTGGTTAGATGGACATAATTCGCAGAGCAGACCTATGATAAACACTGACTATCCCTGTCAATGAGGGGCACAGGTGCCATCCCCAGGTGAATTTGTGGTCACCCATCCATTTGTCCAGGTTGTGCTTGAATAGAGTCAGTGAGGAGCTCTGCTTTACATGAATTGAAAGTTTATTTAAGAGTAATAGCAGTCTCTGGGGGATATATCTGTCTCTCCTGCATGTTCTGCTAATTTCAAAGACTATGTTAAGATCACTAGAGCAAGTGATTCTTGAGCTATTTGACTTGTGGATGTGCAGCATATCCATCAGGGGAGGGTCAGAGACTGCCCTGTAGGTCAGGCACAAGTCAACTCCTAGCAGTCTATATGATACAGAGTACAGTGACAGGGCTGTTAGTCTATCAACATAAGTCATGGTTTGGACACCCTGTATTTTCTTGGTGAGAAACCTATGTCATCTCTCCAGCTGCTGAAGGTGTCTGGTGAAGAATGTGCAGAAGGGAGCATTGCACTCTATTAGTGGTCTGATGAGGGTCAAGTGTACTGGACTTATAAAATCTTTAAATCTGGATGTGATGCCCGTACTTATGAGAAGTGGAACATAGAAGGCTTTCCTTACTACTGTGGAAACTTGGTGATCAGAGTTCAGATTGCCATCTACTTGTGTTCCCTGATCCTGCACCACTGGATTTGAATTTAGGGGGTACCATCAATATTGCAATTAGCAGGGGATTCCACTTTGCCAAAAAGGATAATAATGCATTTTTTTTACATTTAGTTTTAGACTGTGGCTTTGGCACCAGACTTTTAGTCATTTTGTCTGTAGTAGCCCCTCCTGTAATATGTTAACAACATTTGGGGACTCAATGATTGCACCCAATTTGCAATCGTCAGTGAATC
The DNA here is from genome assembly GCF_019279795.1 of Protopterus annectens. Taxonomy (NCBI): domain Eukaryota; kingdom Metazoa; phylum Chordata; order Ceratodontiformes; family Protopteridae; genus Protopterus; species Protopterus annectens. The sequence continues at coordinate 923,267,504 of NC_056726.1, forward strand.
TGGTCATCCAAAGGCCACCTACTTTAACCTGGACTTTCAAGAAATAGATTCCAAACAGTAAAAGGTCCATCTCAGATCCTTGTGGTATGCCACTGGTGACAGGTCTACTGGTAGAGGCAGAGTCACCAACTTTGATAATATGTGTTCTGTCAGTGAGCCAATTGGCTACCCATCTAATGACATATGGGTTAATCCCCAGCTGGGAGAGTTTCTCAATGATACCTGAGTAGGGGATTGTCAAAAGCTATGGCTAGGTCAAAATAGGCAGTATGCACTGTCTTACTTTCATCCAGGACTTTGGTGGCTTTCTCAAAGAAGTCTACTAGGTTTAATAAGCCAAACTGGGTTGGGTCTATGGTTTGGAAGCTCACCTATGTCCTTGTTAATAAGGTCCATGATGATTCCTTCCATGGCCTTGCAGAGGAGGCTGGCTAGATGTATGGGTCTATAGTTCCGGGGTCCGTTGATGCCCCCCTCTTTGTTCAAGGGAATTACTGTTGTTGTTCTCCACTCTGCGGGAATAAAGCCAGTTCTCAGGCTATGGTTAAAGATAATGCCAAGTGAAATGGGTCCACTAGGTCCTATTTTAGATTGCTTTATAAGCAACCTGGGATATCTAGTTGCATTGAGGCCATGTTTTTGGCCTTGGACGGTGCAGATATGACCTGATCTCTAGAGACACTAGGCAGAGGACTCATGTCAGGTATGCTTTGAGATATGGCTGGTGGGGACAGGCAGGTGAAGTTTTCACCAGATCTGTCAGCTTGCAGGTTGGCAATTTCCTCCTATATAGTATGAGTGGTATCATCTACTACTAGTTTGGCACATAGCTGGGCATACCCTTTTAGATTCTGGATGTAGTTAAAATGCCTTATGAGTATTCTTAGCTAGATGCTATTTTATCTTGATAATTAGCTTTACAGGACTTTACAAAAGTTCTGATCTGTTTGTTCAAGCTATGGAGGGAATTCTTCCTCTGCTGAGTCAATTTCCTATTGTTCTTAGACATCAGATTCTTCCTTTTCTTATATAAACTGTTTATATATACTTGAGGTCCACTGAGGTGGCTTGTTTTTTTGGGAGGACCTGATTTTAATCTGGTCAGGCACAGCTGAGTATATACAGTTGCTTAAGTGTTTATAAAGGGCATTTGTGTACACCTCTGCATAGCAGTCATTGTTGTCTGTGATTGTGGGGGGAATAAAACCCTTTTATACCATTGCTTAGTAGGCTGTAGTTTGCTTTGGAAATGTTTTTTAGTATTTTTGTGGTGGTGACAGGTTCAATAGTTACTTTGAATGAAACTGATTTATGGTTCAACATTGCTAGGGAGGGCATCACACAGGGGGGAGTGCAGTAACCCCTCCCCCATATTGGTGAGTACTATGTCTAGGACATCTGAGGCCTTTGTAGGGATGGAGACTATCTGTTCCACAGCATTTGTACTGACAAAGTCTACTCTGGGCAAGCATGTTCATGCTCATGTATGTCACCCAATTTATGGAAGGATAGTTGAAATCTCCCATGACTAAGGAGTTGGGCTGTATGGTGAGTGACTCCATTAAGTCCAGGTAGGTGATGTGCTTTTCTTGGTTCATGGTGGGGGACCTATAGCTAGCAATAATGTGGTAGGGTATTTTGCCTATAGTTAATTGGACATAGAGTACTTTGAGAGAGTCATACTGTTTGACCAGTCTTGAGGTATACTGGCTTTAATGAAGATGGATACACCTTCACCTTTGGTTCTTTCATGCTCATTTTGAGGTCTGAATGTGTGGAAGGCATTGCAGCCTTACACAGCCAGGGTGCTGTCCACAGCGTTGAACCATGCCTCAATGATTGCACAGACGTCAGCATCATCCAAGGTGAGGAGTGCTTCCAGAGAGTGCAGTTTCATGTTTAAACTCCTAGCATTAGTCAGCAGAACCTTGAGTTTGTCGCAAGTGGATTTTGTTATGTCGGAAATGTTGTTGTTTTGAAATTGCCTTAAAAAGGCACTATGGGAGAGGCAAGCACCTTTGCCAGTATCCAAAAACATAGAGGAGACAGGTGCAGACCATCTCTAGCAAAGCAGCATGGCCTGTCGACCATGTCTTCCCAGGCTGACAAATACTGGATCTCCCTGGACTGACACTACAAGCTAAGCCAACTGGTGACGTCAAGCATTTTTTTTTTATATAGTGGTATCTTCCTGGTTGAAGGTAAAATGCAGCTTAGGGCTAGTCATACTGGCCTGGGACACATAATCTGAGAGTTCAGTCATGTCTCTTTTCATCTAGTCCAGAGAGGTACTGTATGTCTCAAATCATTCACCCCAACATGGACTATGACAGGGTCATAATGGTACTTGTTGTTTAGTGACTTGAGTGCATGTGTGATTTGATGGATCCTGGCACCTGACAGGCAGATGACCATTTATTTATTTATTTTATTTTATTTAACATTTGTTGACCGGGAATGATCTTCTCCTTGTCCAGCCTGTTGAGGGGGACATCTGTGTCTCACTATGGAGCTGCCTATGACCAAGGCATTAGGTTTTGAGGTGATTTTCCTTAGGGGATTATTTGATGAGAGTAGTGATTTCTATTGCATAGCAGTGTGTGCAAGTGGTTTACCTTTGGGAGGTCTCTGATCACTTGGTAGACTTTTAGTGAGTACCTCTGTATATGTGGATTTATGTGTCATGACCTCATTTTGGGTGTGTGCTGACAACCTGCTTGATGTCCGGTTTGTTGTTACTTGAGATAATTGATTCCAATTTTATAATGTAATTATATTTGTCACGTAAACTATTTGTTTGTTTTTGAAGTAAGTGGCTGTCAGTATACTTGAGGCATTTACAACATTACCTCAGGATGCCCATGTCAATCAGGCTGGCTGGTGAAATGATGGGAAACTTCCCATCCATTAATAGCAGGTTTTTACCGTATGTATTATTAGGGAAGAGATCAGGTTAGTTTGACCAGTTTTTGCGCTAAGACTAACATAGGTGCTTGTTCTGTCGAAGGCTATGGATGGTAAGTATGGCACAGCTGCTCGGTGCACCCATAGTGCGGTAGGGCTGTTTGGAAGGATTCCAGTGACAGTTGTTTAGGAAAAAATTGATTTTGAGGTGTTTGCTTCTATACAGGGCATCCCTAACCCCTGTTGTATTGTGTGATGCAACACAGAAATGTGAGGCTTAAACAGAGGCAAAATTAAGACACTTTTAAGCTAATCTACCAATAGGAAACCATGCAATGAACCTTCCTCCAGCAATCCCCAGTTCAGACAAGGCTGGAGCCACACTGTTCTGCCACAGGGGTGCAGGGGAGCACTTCTTAATGTAAGATGGTCAGCTTAGTGCTCAAGTATATCAATAACAGGCTAGATTCAGCTCTGAATCTAATCTGTGCTATTTAGGTATCAGAACAGTATAAATCAAGTGCGGAGAAGTTCAAAAAAATACTTAGAGCCCTTTTGTGTGTTTTGCAACTCAGATAAACCAGGTAAATGCCTACTGCCACCAAATGAGCAATCCCAGTCCTACCAATGCAAAAGAACAATAAAGGAGTGTCCAGAATGAGATGCTACCTGAGATGCTACCACAAACAAACTTAAATGGTGCAAAATGCTACGACAAATAACTTAACGATACAGCAGTGTACTTTAAATGACTTATAGAATTTTGATCATTCAATAAAAAGTACTTTGCTTTGAATAAATGATTCAAGAGACACTTAATTGTACAGAATTTATAAAGGCACTAAAATGCAAGATAAATCCTCCAGCCAATAAAATTACATTCAGAAATCTCAAGTATTTCCTCAACCTCTACAGGCCAGGCTACCTTCCAGTGCACTAGATGGAAAATCTGTTGACCCCTTTTGTGTAAAAACAATTGTTTGTAGCTAGATCAAGTAAAACAGAAGCAAAATGCACTTTTTCAATATGAACACAAGGAAAGGCAAATAAATAATTCAGGATATCAACAGCAGTGTAGAAAGGGATGAGTTTATTAAGCTCAATTTACAGTAAGGGTGGGCAGCTTAAAGTCACCAGGTTTAAGAAACTAATCAACAAACAGGAGAGTGGGTGGGAAATACAGCAGGGAATCACCAGTAGTGCTTTAATTTATGGAGACTTCAAATAGTTTTAGACAAAGACAAAGGATCAGAATTTCACTGAGTATTTAAGTATCATTCAAGAAACAATTAAAGCAATGAATAAAATCTTTTCTTGATGTACTGGAAAATATTAGGGTTCGACCAAACACCCTAATAATGGGCGACTTCAACTACCCCACCATTAACTGGGAAAACTACTCATATACCAACTCCTTAGCTCAATGCTTTCTGGAATTCATAAACTCCAATGCCCTGGATCAACTTATTCACACCCCTACCAGGGACAACAATATCCTAGACCTAGTCATTACACACATGAGTGACCGGTGTTCCACACCTGAAGTCAACTCCTCGTTGGTCCGATCCGACCATAAGCTAATCACCTTTGATATTCACATCCTGCCACCACCCCCCATTAAGGAAACCATGGTAAAAAATTTCTCCAAAGTCAACTTCATGCTTCTTAAGACAGAAGTGGTGAACTTCATGACACCCATGCAGATGGACAATACAGTTACAACTGCTGAATCCTACACAAATGCACTCTATAAGCACTTACACGAGTGCATGGATTGTGCTATCCCAAACAGAACCAACATGCTATCCTCCAAAAAAGGAGGCCAATCTGGTGGTCCCCTGCCATAAACAAACTGTACAATTTTTATTTATTTATTTATTTTACATTTGTTGACCGGGCTAGTCTAACTGGATATATGTCCATTTTCAGTAGAGGTCCGGGGAGAAAAGCTCCACATAAAACAGATAAACACAGAGAGTATTAAGAATTCAGTTGCAGAACATTAAACTTCAGATACAGATAGGTTGCTAGACAAAAAACAGGTGTTTAAGGAAATTTAGCAAACATTGATGGAACAGAAGAATAGAACAAAAATAACATAAGATAATCCTTTGATGTTAAGTTGTCTATCTCGCCTTCATTCTTGCTGGATGGGTTCGGAGCCGACCTCGGCTTCGACTCGGCCACTCTAAAAGCTCGAGAGTTGGTTCCACCGGCTCGAGGCTCCCCTTATATCCCACAATGCTAGGCGTGAGTTACCTCAGATCTCGTTTGCCGCTACAGCGATCGAGGTGTTGGTTTTCTACCGGTTCTTGGTAAGTGACTTTTCTTGTAAAGTTAGTGTATTAAAACCCCTTTAATTTTAATATTTATACTTATTTCCCTTAGTTTAGAGGAATTCTTATCCCCTTTCTTAAAAATTCCTGTTTTTTCCCACAAGAACTTTAAGTTCTTCCCTTGGGCCTACAGGCCTTTTTCTTTCCCTAGTGGAGTGTGTGTGTTATATTTTCTTAGTTTAAAAAACCTAGCTAGTTGTTTTATTTTAAGTTAAACTAGACAGGGTGTAATCAGTGTGTTTGTGACTGTGTGTGTGATTACACCTTTTGAGATGTCTAAAGAAGCAAAGGTCTCCGGATTCAAGAAGTGTGATGCGTGCTGTCAGAAAATGTCTCTGACAGACGCTCACACTTCTTGTGTCTACTGTCTGGGACCTTTGCACCTGCAGGACTCCTGTGCTGTTTGCCATGGCTTCAGCCCCAGGGTCCTGCAGGAAAGAAAAAATAAGTTAATTTTAAGGGGCTTACTCAAGCCAGAGGATTCCCTTTCTGTGTCTACAGGGAAGCCCTCTAAGGCATCTAGGTCTTCGGCTCCGACAACTGAGCCGAGACCTAAGGTTTCTAAACCTTTGCCTACATCGGCTCCGGCTGGAGCCGATGAGTCTCAGTCTACAGTTTCTGTGGTTCCCTCGGCTCCGGCTGGAGCTGAGGTATTAGAAATTCCCGTGTCGGCTCCGACCAGACCTTCGGAGCCGACAACTAGGAAGAGGTCCAGGTCACCATCCCTTGGCTCTGTTCATTCGGCTCCAGGATCTCCCCTGCTGTCTGAACGGAGCCAAAGATCTCACTCCTCTAGGTCATCGAGGCTGTCGGATCATGACCTTCAGAGGGTAGTGAGTCGACTTCTTAAGTCTGAGGCACTGGCCCAGATGCTTCAGAGCCCGACTCATCAGTCGATGCCTGCCCCTGTCCATCAATATATTCCTCCTTCGACTCTCTTGAGCTCGGAGCCGGGTCGCGTCGGAACCGAGACTATGATAGCGTCGGAGCCGATACAATTGTCTTCGGCTCCGTCGTCGGCTCCGATTTCTTCCTTGGAAGAATCTCGGCGCCGGACTTCCCTCGTCGGCTCCGAGGGGGTGAGTGGCATCGGACCCTTGTCCGACCCCCTCTCCCCCTCGGTGCTTGGCGCTGGTGAGTTCGGCTCCGACATCGGCCTCGAGCCATCACTGTCAGTGCCGAGGAGGTTCTTAGCTTCTCGGGCGGGGACCTCTGGCTTTGCCTGACAGGGGTGCATTCGAGGTCATGCGGAGTGTGTTAGAGCCTGGCTCTACTCCACAGTCGGCTCCGTCCGCCCCTCCCTCTACGGTGCCTCAGGTCAAGTTGACTCACTCCCTCATCCTGGACCGCAGAGAGCCAGCTCCTCAGGAACCCCCTGTGGGGATTTCATCCTCTTCCGAGGCCTCTCCTGATTTGGCAGAAGAGCCCCCTCGGAAGAGGAAGTGGAAGAGGAAACACATTGACTCACCTGAGTCCATCACATCTGACACAGATTTAGATGATTCTGAGGGTTCCCCCCCGTTCCCCTTCTGAAGATGTCTCATTTGCAGACATTCTAGAGATCCTGAAGCAGAGGGGAAATTGGCCAGCCCTCAACCCTTCGGAGGATGAATCTGTGTATCTTGAGGCGTTTGGCTCTCGCCCTTCCACCTCCTGGGTGTCCCCCTTTGACCCCCTCATGCAGGTGGTTGCTAAGAAGGCATGGACGGCTCCTGATTCAGTGGACCCCACTCCCAGGAGACCCTCCAAATTCATAACGGCACCAGCAGACAAACAGTTCTTGACAAAAGGAGTCTCTGTGGATGCTATGGTGGTAGCTGCTGCCACTAAGAAGGAGCTAGCTGATCCTTCAGTACCTGTCCATCCACCTAACAAGGAATCTAGGTCCATGGACAGGTGCGGAAGCGGATGTTCTCGTCAGCGACATTTACCATGCGTTAAGCTGAACTACCTATGCCATTTTACTCGTCTTCAAAGGGACTTGATCAAAGAAGCGAGTGAAATGTTAAAGGACCCTACAGCTGCGGGTTTTCAAGATAAGATGAACACGCAGCTGGCTACCCTTAATTCCATAACCAACTCCTCCATGCGCCTTCTTTCTTACGCGGCTGATGGAGCGAGTAGGGCCGCAGGGACAGGTGTGGCCTTACGTAGGCATGCCTGGATGCGGCTATGCAATTTTGCGGACCCCTTCAAGACGTCTTTCACTAACTCCCCGTTTGATGGATCATCTCTCTTTGGTCCTCAAGTGAAAGAACCTTGACTAGGTGCGAAACTGATGGCAAGACCCTTTCTGCCGTCGGAGTCCGTTTTCTACTCCTTCTAGGCCTTACCCCAAAGGCCAGAAAGGTGGAAAGATGTGGTTCCGTAAACAATCTCAAGGGACTTCGCCTGGCGACAGAGTCGTTTCCCGCCAGAGGCAGAGGCGGGAATAACAATGGTAGGCGATAAGCCCTAGGGGCAGGGGGTCCGCAGAACCAGGGCAATCGGGAAGCCTTCTCTGACAAGCCCTTTCAGCATCCCTGAGGTGTTGCTCGACTGCCCACCTTCGGAGGCAGTCGGGGGAAGATTGTCACTGTACCCAGAAGCCTGGCTATCCCTGACTCAAGACAAATGGGTACAGTCCATCATTTCCAAAGGCTATTCTATCCCCTTTCTTCGCATTCCAAACCAATCAAAAAAATCCCTTCCAGATGTTCCACCCGCTCAAAGGGATCTAGCGGTTTTGGAAGTTTCAAAACTGCTTGCAAAAAGAGCAATTCAGCCAGTTCCAGCAGACCAGCAAGGATCCGGAATCTACTCAAGGTTCTTTTTAGTTCCAAAGAAAACAGGGGACTGGAGACCAATTTTGGATCTCAGTATCTTGAACAGATCAGTCAAGAAAACAAGATTTCGGATGGTCACGCTGCAATCCATCCTTCCCCTTTTGGGCAAAGGAAACTGGATGTGCTCTATAGACCTTCAGGATGCGTACTATCACATAAAAATGAACAGATGCTCCAGAAGATTCCTCCGCTTCAGGCTGGGAACCAGTCATTTTCAGTTCAGGGCCCTGCCCTTTGGTCTCACCACTGCCCCCTGGGTGTTTACCAAATGCATGGCAGTGGTAGCTTCTCACCTGAGACGACAAGGATTCCAGGTGTTTCCATATTTGGACGACTGGCTCCTCACAGCTCCCACCAAGCATCTCCTTCTGATGGCCAGAGATTATACCTTTCGCATTTGTCAAAAGTTAGGCATTTCAATAAATTGCGAAAAGTCTGTTTTGTCGCCTTGTCGTGCTATTACTTTCATAGGCGCAAATCTTGACACAGTGGACATGTCTGCGAGACTAACACATCAGAGAATAGCAGACATTCACAAACTGGTCTCACTCCTTTTCAACAACAACAGAATCAAAGCCAGGTTGGTTCTGAAGGTGTTGGGAATTACGGCGGCCATACCCCTGCTTCCGTTAGCCAGATTCCACATGCGGATCCTTCAATGGATGCTCTTCACACAATGGTCATACCAGCAACTTCCAATGTCTCACACCATTATGATCACATGGCGTGCAGAAATCATCTCATGTGGTGGATGTCTTCCCCTCAGCTCTTGTTGGGAAGACCCTTTGTTCCACCCCCTCCGGTTGCTACTCTGACAACGGATGCCTCCCTGATCGGGTGGGGGCATTATCAGGGCAGGACGGTCCAGGGCACATGGCAGCCAAGCGAATGCCACTTGCACATAAATGTTCTAGAGATGAGAGCAGTGCTTTTAGTGTTGCAAGCCCTTCAAGACTCTCTTCCCTTGGGAGCGATTGCAATCCAGACAGACAATATGTCTGTAGTGTGGTACATCAACAAACAAGGCGGAACCAGGTCATACCCCCTGTGTCGAGAAGCACTCAGACTGTGGCAATGGGCAATTTCTTCTCAGCGATTTCTGATAGCAACGCACATCCCGGGAAGTCCAATCAAATTGCGGACAAGTTGAGCAGAGCTATTCTCATGCCTCACGAGTGGTCTCTGAAAGACTCTGTTGTGAGAGAAATTTTCCTCAAGTGGGGTCAGCCTTGCTGCGATCTTTTTGCTACTCCCCAAAACAGCAAGTGCAGAGAATTTTTCACTGTATTCCCTTTACCAGGCCAACCCAGCAGAGGCGCTCTAGTCCAAGTTTTGCGCTGGGGACTTCTGTATGCATTTCCTCCCTTCCCACTAATCTCTCAAGTGATACAGAAAGCTATCGTTCAGAAGGCCTCATTGATCCTCATTGCTCCTTACTGGCCTCGACAGGTGTGGTTCCCCTTTCTACATCAATTTCTATTGGAGCGACCGTGGCATCTGGACCTAGTTCCAGATCTGTTGATCCATCAGTCGGGTCAGTTACATCGCTCCCTCCCTCTCTGAACCTCACTGCTTGGTTCCTCCAGTTCCAACCTTAGCCAGGCTTCCTCAATTATCTCACTCCGTTTGAGATATTTTGATAGCTTCCCATAAATCTTCCACTCGGAAGATTTATTTGAGTAAGTGGAAACGCTTCACTTATTGGGCTCAAGGAAAGGACATAGATCCTTTCACTGCTTCCATCCAAATAGTCCTTGATTTTCTAGCTGAACTCTTCCATGCAGGTTCATCTCCTTCTACTCTTAAAGTTCAATTGGCAGCTATTTCTAACTTTCATGTAGGTATTTCTGAGTCTGCCTTAATGTCCCACAAGCTTTGCAAAGCCTTTTTGAAAGGAGTTTTTCTTCTCAGACCTCCTATAAGAAATCCTCCTTCTCCTTGGGACCTAAATTTAGTTCTTACTTCTTTGATTCTTTCCCCTTTCGAACCTGCAGCCTCCTGTTCTTTAAAATTGCTATCATGGAAGACTCTCTTTCTGGTAGCTATTACTTCAGCTAGAAGAGTTTCAGAACTTCAAGCACTCAGCTGTCGACCTCCTTATATATTGTTTCATAAGGACAGGGTATCCTTACGAACGAACCATCCTTTTTGCCTAAGGTAGTCTCGACATCAAATCTAAATCAAAGCATTGACCTCCCTGTCTTTTTTCCAGAATATTCTAATAGGTCTGAACAAAAATTACACTGGCTAGATGTTCATCGTCAGTTGAGGTACTATTTGGATAGAACAAAACAATTCAGAAAATCTGACCAGCTGTTTGTCTCCTATGCATAAGGCAGAGAGGGACTTTCAGTTTCAAAGGTATCATTATCTAGATGGCTAACATCTCTGATTTCCCTTGTATATGAAATTAGACACCAAAAGCTGCCTGATAAACCTAAGGCCCATTCCACCAGAGCTTTGGCTACTCCTTTAGCCTTCCAAGACAGACTGCCTATTGACACCATTTGTGCAGCGGCTACTTGGGCTACTCCTCACACTTTCATTTCTCATTATAAGCTGGATTTAGCTTCTAGGCATAGAGCTAACTTTGGTTCCACTGTTCTCAGGAGTCTGTTCCGTTAGGCCACCGGGACAAGGTGCTAGGGACGCGGTCCCATCCAGCAAGAATGAAGGCGAGATAGACAACTTAACATATAGAAGTTATGTTCTTACCATAACGTTCCATGTTAGTTGTCTTCTTCTCGCCTTCTTCTTGCCCCACCCTCCTGCCCCCTGGCCTGGACAGACCTAGAGGAGTTGTGATTGTGACCTCTCTTTCTACCACCTCTGTACTTAGGTATATGCCCTGCTGTGCATATTTCCTGGATCAGGATGTAGGTCACCCTTCTTTTTTCCTTTATTTATAGAGGTGGACTTTGCTACTAATTATTCCATTACTACTATAGGCTGGGCCTAGCTTACAAACGAGATCTGAGGTAACTCACGCCTAGCATTGTGGGATATAAGGGGAGCCTCGAGCCGGTGGAACCAACTCTCGAGCTTTTAGAGTGGCTGAGTCGGAGCCGAGGTCGGCTCCGAACCCATCCAGCAAGAAGAAGGTGAGAAGAAGACAACTAACATGGAACGTTATGGTAAGAACATAACTTCTATTTTTTTTTTTTGTTTTTTTTTGTGAACACTGTGGGAAGAAAGTCTTTAGAAGGATATAGAAGATTCCCATCTCAAAGATATAAGTAAGGAACAGAAGAACATGGTAGTTAAAAACAGGATTGGGAAGTAAGTGGAGGGGGAGAAACTCATCAAGAGACAGAAAGAGGTAAATTACATCTTTCTTATGTGCTATAAGAGCAACTAGAGCAATTAGAAGGTAGAGGCCTTAAAGTGGCAATAAAGTGAGTAAGAAACCTGTGAAGACTGATTATGGTTAAAATAGACAGAGATAGTCTTAGTCAGGGTTTGAACAGGGACATAGCCAATGGTTTGTAAGGTATTGTTTTAGTTTCTTTTTAGAGTGTAGTTGAAGACAGAGATGTAAGTTCACTGGGAAGTAGGTTCTAACTTTTCCCCACAGTATTAGATAAAAGGGAATCTCCTGCTTTATTGTTGGATTTATGTATGGATACCAGATGTTTATTGGCTGAGCGTAGGTTTGTAAGATTTTTATATGGGCAGATTAGACTTGTGAGAATTGTTATGTTTTCTGGGTGATAAAGGGTTTTATGGGCAATAATCAGTTGATGAAATAAAATTTGATTGTGCAATTCAAGCCAACCAAGCTGCTTCAGATTTGGGCAGTGATGGGTTCTAAAAGGGGAGCTGGTAGCAAATCTGGCAATATTATTGTAAGAGACTGCCAGCTTGTGGAGGTTGGTTTGGATAGATTTGTATATATAGGAGAGGCATAAAAGAGAGTAGAGATAAGGTGGGTTTGGGCAATAGTAGTTCTAGCTATGGGAGTAAGGAAGGGCTTTATTTTACAGAGGGAGCCTAGTTTTCATTTACTGATTTGATTGTGATGTTGATGTGAGTGTCATAGTTAAGGCTGTGGTCAATAGTTACTTCTAAGAGTTTGGTAGTAGTGTCAGGAGATATGACTGTACCAGTTTTAGATTTGATAGAGAAGTTAAGTGGGGTGGACTTTTGTGTAGGAGTAAACAGCAAGAGTTTAGTCTTTTTGGGGTTAAGGAGGAGACATCGCTGTAGAAACCATTCTTCTACAAGCTCAAAGGTATTCTGGGTAAGGGACTGCAGTTCAGAAGGCCCTGTGGCTGAGGATATTAATGTGGAGTCGTCTGAATATTGTATAGTTACAGCTTGGGGGATACTAATAGATAGATCATTTATAAAGATAAAGAACAGAAGAGGGCCCAATATGGATCCTTGGGGTGCACCAAGGGTGACAGGTAGGTGGGAGGATAGAGTGTTTTCACATAGCACTGCCTGTTGCCTGTTGTCTAGGTAGGACTTGAACCACTGTAATGCTTGAGTATCAAATGAGAGGGACTTGAGAAGATTCAGCGATAGCTGATGGTTAACCATGTCAAATGCTTTTGAAAGATCAATAAAGATAGCAGAGGACAGGGTATTATTGTTACAATTTTTGTTGATGTGGTCAGAGAAGGAAAGGATGGCAGTAGTGGTGCTATGGAAAGGTCAAAAGCCATGCTGGGAGCTGGCTAATAGGCTATTTTGAAGAAGGTGGTCCAAAAGTTGATGGTGGATGCATTTTTACGTGATTTTAGCTATGAGATAGAGGAGGGCAATTGGATGGAAGGTTGAAAGTTCTATCGAGTTGCCACCTTTATGTAGTGGGATGATATGTGAAACTTTCCAGATGGATGGGATAGTACCTTCAATAATGGTTCTATTTATTAGGATAGAGATTGGGTAGGCAATAACTTTGGCTGCAATTTGAAAGTATTTAGAAGGTAAGTGGTCTGCTGAGGGGGTAGAGGGTTTGAGTTTTTGAAGGAGGGTACAGATGAGGGATGTGGGGACAGGGTGGAGTTGGAAACTGGGTGTTGAGGTATGTGAGGAGGAGGGCAGATTAGAGGATACATGAGGTAGAAGGTTAGCAAGTGACTGGATAGCTTCAGTAAAGAAGTTATTGAAGGAGTCAGCAATTTGTTTGGGGGTGTCAAGGGTAATTCCAGATGGGGTTGGTGTTTTAGAATTGCCTGGGTGAATGAGTCTATTGATACCTGACCAGAATTTCTGTGGACTTTGTTGTTTGGTATATTGAAGCTGGAAGAAGAAGTTTTTTTTGTCTGATATTATAGCTGCTTTGGTAGAGTTTCTAAGTTGTTTAAGTTTTAAGCCATCAGATGGGTTTTTAGAGGTACGCCATTTGGCCCAGAATCTGTTTCTTAGCAAAATGTTTTTCTTAGTTTCCTTAGTAAGCCATGGTGCTGTTTTGGTGGTGTTCCTAAGGGTACAGGAAGGGGCATGGTAGTCTAAGATTTAAATGAACTTTGAATTGAAGTATGCCACTGCTTCCTCAAGTTGGAGGTATTTTAATGGTGTCCAGTTACATGCACTCAGTTCATTTTGGAAGTGTTCTGGGTTGAAATGTTTATTTGAGCGAGTAGTTCTAAAAGTTGTAGGGCAGGGTATATTAAGCTTTTTCCTAATAATATAGGTTAGGGAGTGATCACTAAGGTCATCTGGCAGGATACCTACATTATAGGTTATGGACTGGGTATTTATTAGGATGCAATCTAGGGTGGTTTCTTTGCTGGTGGGTTTATGGGTACGAGTAGGTGAGGTGATAATTTGGGAGAAGCCATGTAGATTTATGTGATTAGTTGGGTTATCAGTATTACAGGTATTCCAGTCTATATTAAAGTCACCTAGCACAATGGTTTCCTGTGGATAGTTAATGGACAGCCAGCAAAGGATATTTTCTAGGGAGGTGATGTTATTACCTGGAGGAAGATATGAACATAAATGTAGATTGATTTACAAGTATTTAGCTGTAGCTTAGTGATAAGAATTTCAGAGTTGGTATTGGATGGTGGGTGAGCATCTAGTAGTGAAAGTTGGAGCCCTGCTTTGTATATTAAGGCCACACCCCGCCCTTCTTGTTAAGGCGATCCACTCTTAAAATGTTATATCCAGGAGGGGTGATTTCATAGTCTTGGGTTAATGGTTTTAAACATGTTTTGGTTAAGCAAAGGATGTCAAAGTCATGTACATCCAGTAGGGCACAAAGGTGAGTAACTTTATTGTTCACACTTCGTATATTTAAGTGAGCTAAGAAAAGGGAGTTAAGAGGGCTTGTAGGGGTGTGAGGGGGAGAGGTAGAAGGTCTACTTGGGGGAGCAGGACCAATATTGGTAGGGCCAGGATTGGGATGTATATCACCATCTAGTAGGAGGTGTAGTTGTAGTCTATATGTGTGGATTAGAGAAGGATTCAGTATATTATGTCCTCTCTTGATAAGGTGGTGTTTATAGTTAATATGGGTGACTCTATGATACTTTGGGAGGAAATAGTTGGTAGAAGATGTTATGTTTATGTGTTTAAGGCTGGCTGATAAAGCAAGAGAGAATGTTTATTTTTTGGGCTGGTGAAAGCTAGAGTAACTGAGATGTTCATAGGCAGTTAGCGCATAGGGAATGCAAAGGAAAGGAAGAATTGAAAATAGAAGTAGTGGTTTGAGGAAAGTTCCTAAGGATGGAATAGGCATTGTGCTGCTAAAGTAGAGGGTGCAGAGTGGAAGGGTGAAGTGTGTGTTAAAATATGAGGAGTGTCTTAGAAGATGGCTAGCTTTAATGAGTTATGGGATGGGATAGGATAAGAGTGTAAGTGGGAGTGGTTAGAGAGGTATAAGGTCAGATGCAATGGGGTGGGTGAGATTTGGGAGTAGGGTATGGGAGCGGGGTGAGCCTGGAGGGCGAACAGAGCGGGTAGAGCTAAGTAAAGGAAGAAGACCTGAGGAAATGTTGACTACTAGAGGTAAGTTAGGAGGAGGTAGCTGAAGGAGGTAATAGAGGTAATGATAGTTTGAGTAGGTTGGGTAGATAAGAGAATTATGGTGAATGTAAAAGGGAAAAGTGGGACAGAATGAAACAAGTAAGGTAAAACTAGTTACCTAAGAGATTCTATTTAGAAGCTGAAGGCTAGGTGTACAAGGAAAAGGGTGCCCTCTGGTGGGTAAACACTGTACTGCTACAGTAGCTCATGGGAGGAAAAGTGGATTTAGGAGTAAGGGTGGGAAAAGTGAAGTCAAGTGCAGGAGCAACAAGAGGGAAGGGATGGAGGTAGAGGAGTACAGAGGAGTAAGGCTGCTGGCTATCCTGGCAGGGAAGGGAAAGTTTACTACCTAGTTAGTTTAGAAAAAATATATTTTACATACAGTAACAAACATACTTTCTGGCTTCCATGAAGGGATGAGTTCAGGGAGAAGATAGCCTTTTTTCCTAGACATTAGGAAGAGACAGCAGGTACTATTTAATGTAAGGAATCAAGGTCTTCAGGTAGGGCAGGTTATCAACCCTAAAGCAGGACAGGCAGCTTGGCAGGCTGGGTAGACAAAGGGAGAAAGAAGAGAAAGTAGTGAAGAAAAAAGAAAAAAAATTAAGTTAGCAGTTGAGCCAATTGAAAAATGGTCCTAGTCATTAAACAATATAATAGAATACATTCTAAATCAATTTAGCTGTGTAACAAGGGTGTGCAAAGAAAATAAACCTTTAGGTTATATCAGTCAGTTTCAACAATAGTACAGTGAGAGCTTATTAACCAGTAAGCACATACAAACAATTAGAATGACTATAGCAAATATAGGTAGAGTATTAGCAGTTCAATACAGTGGATGCATGACTATAATGCAGATTAAATTCCATTCCATAAGATGTTATGGTTCAGGGACTAACACGCTGAGAATGAAACAGTACAAGATAGTAAGCAACTATACACGTTAACCCAATAGGTTGGTTTTTTACCAGAATGAACATGCTAACTATGTCAGCAAAAAGTTAGCTAGATTCTATGTCAATAATTAGGAAACGTAGGTAAATTATAAGCTTAATACCAAAAGGCCCACTACTATATAGTCCATATATTACATAATACATAGGGAGTAGTGAGACTCCTCCATTAATTTGACTAATCTAACAGAAAAAAATCACAACAACATTATATTCGCTGGACTGATGTGGAATAACTGTTAAATGAGGAGAAAGTGAGAAGCTGTGCAACACATAAGCGACGACACAGTTTAACTAGTTAATGTGAATTATCCCACTGTCAAAATCACTATAAAATATGGTGTTATAACTGGAGTGATAATGCTTATTCATAGGGAATTTTAAAGTTAAAACGCTAGTCTAACTTGGCGTTTTCAGTAAACAGGCAAGCCAAATATGCTAGAAAGTGGCTTTATTCCTAGGGAATTGTAAAGTTAAAACGCTAGTACAACTTGGCGTTTTCTGTAAACTGGCAATTCAAAATATGCTAGAAAGTGGCTATTGGACTTCCTACAGGTAGGTAGGTCAGCATTCCTCAGTTCCACGTGTATCATGCATAACCTAAAGGTCTCTACGATGAGAAGTTAGACCCGCACTTTCAAGTTAAGTAATAGAGCAAATATGGCTGTAGAATACTATAAGATCAGCAAATAAAGCCAAAAATGCTAGATACACCTAGCGCTATCTGTGTATATTAATATCAGACCCAGAAAACATAACATTGGAACCTTTAGTTATGACAGTATAAACCAGTTCAACAGAAAAGCACATAAGCAAATAGCTGTTTATGGCAATGACTACACCAGCACAGTCACGGTAACACTTTACAGAAATAGCAGTTAGATAATAACCTTTGCTTCATGTTTAAAGGTGAAATCCATCTAAATAATCAGCAGTGATACAGTGCAAGGACTTACAATAGGTAGGTCGCTAGAGCCCAGGACACACAGCAGCCAAGAGTTAGTCAAGGAGTTAAAGATGGCGCCTCAGAAGAAAGGGTATATTTAATTGGTCAGAAAGGATGTGAGGTAGTGAGGGGAGGAGAGTGATAGGCAGGGGGAGGTACAGACCAGAAAAGGCAAGGACCAGGTATATCTAATAGGTCGGAAAGATGTATGATAGAACAGGAGGAGGGAGATAGGCAGGGGGAGGTACAGACCAGTCAAGGCTAAACAATAAAAAGTAATTCAGCAACAGGCAATAGAGGCGGGAAGAGGATAAGACATATTCTAGTCAGGTAGGTGAAGTAAGGAAAGGGAAAGAGTAGTGATAGGGAAGAAAAGGCGGGAAATGAGATATAGATAGGTAGGAGGTAATGAAGAAGAGAGGGGTAGAGCTAAGTAAAGGAAGAAGACCAGAGGAAAACAAACAGTGGAATGCTGACTACTAGAGGTAAGTTAGGAGGGGGTAGCTGAATGAGGTAATAGAGGTAATGATAGTTTGAGTAGGGTGGATAGATGAGAGAATTATGGTGAATGCAAAAGGGAAAAGTGGGACAGAATGAAACAAGTAAGGTAAAACTAGTTACCTAAGAGATTCTATTTAGAAGCTGAAGGCTAGGTGTACAAGGAAAAGGGTGCCCTCTGGTGGGTAAACACTGTACTGCTACAGTAGCTCATTGGGGGAAAAGTGGATTTAGGAGTAAGGGTGGGAAAAGTGAAGTCAAGTGCAGGAGCAACAACAGGGAAGGGATGGAGGTAGAGGAGTACAGAGGAGTAAGGCTGCTGGCTATCCTGGCAAGGAAGGGAAAGTTTACTACCTACTTAGTTTAGAAAAAAATATCTTTTACAGACAGTAACAAACATACTTTCTGGCTTCCTTAAAGGGATGAGTTCAGGGAGAAGATAGCCTCTTTTACTAGACATTACGAAGAGACAGCAGGTACTATTTAAAGTAAGGAATCAAGGTCTTCAGGTATGGCAGGTTATCAACCCTATAGCAGGACAGGCAGCTTGGCAGGTTGGGTAGACAAAAGGAGAAAGAAGAGAAAGTAGTGAAGAAAAAAGAAAAAAAAATTAAGTTAGCAGTTGAGCCAAGTGAAAAATGGTCATAGTCAGTTAAACAATATAATAGAATACATTCTAAATCAATTTAGCTGTGTAACAAGGGTGTGCAAAGAAAATAAACCTTTAGGTTATATCAGTCAGTTTCAACAATAGTACAGTGAGAGCTTATTAACCAGTAAGCACATACAAACAATTAGAATGACTATAGCAAATATAAGTAGAGTATTAGCAGTTCAATACAGTGGATGCCTGACTATAATGCAGATTAAATTCCATTCCATAAGATGTTATGGTTTAGGGACTAACACGCTGAGAACGAAACAGAACAAGATATTAAGCAACTATACATTTTAACCCGATAGGCTGGTTTCTTACCAGAATGAACATGCTAACTATGTCAGCAAAAAGTTAGCTAGATTCTATGGTAATAATTAGGAAACGTAAGTAAATTATAAGCTTAATACCAAAAAGACCACTACTATATAGTCCATATATGACATAATACATAGGGAGTAGTGAGGCTCCTCCATTAAGTTAACTAATCTAACAGAAAAAATCACAACATTATATTTTCTGGGCTGATGTGGAATAACTGTTAAATGAGGAGATAGTGAGACGCTGTACAACACATAAGCGACAACACAGTTTAACTAGTTAATATGAATTAACCCACTGTCAAAATCACTATAAAATATGATGTTATGACTGGAGTGATAATGCTTCTTCATAGGGAATTTTAAAGTTAAAACGCTAGTCTAACTTGGCGTTTTCAGTAAACAGGCAAGCCAAATATGCTAGAAAGTGGCTTTATTCCTAGGGAATCGTAAAGTTAAAATGCTAGTATAACTTGGCGTTTTCTGTAAACCGGCAAGCCAAAATATGCTAGAAAGTGGCTATTGCACTTCCTCCAGGTAGGTAGGTCAGCGTTCCTCAGTTCCACATGTACTACACATAACCTAAAGGTCCTTACTGCGAGAAGTTAGACCCACACTTTCAAGTGAAGTAATAGAGCAAATATGGCTGTAGAATACTATAAAATCAACAAATAAAGCCAAAAATGCTAGATACACCTAGCGCTATCTCTATATATTAATATCAGACCCAGAAAACATAACATTGGAACCTTTAGTTATGACAATATAAACCAGTTCAACAGAAAAGCACATAAGCAAATAGCTGTTTACGGCAATGACTTCACCAGCACAGTCACGGTAACACTTTACAGAAATAGCAGTTAGATAATAACCTTTGCTTCATGTTTAAAGGTGAAATCAATCTAAATAACCAGCAGTGATACAGAGCAAGTACTTACAATAGGTTGGTTGCTAGAGCCCAGGATGCACAGCAGCCAAGAGTTAGTCAAGGAGTTAAAGATGGCGCTTCGGAAGACAGGGTATATTTAATTGGTCAGAAAGGATGTGAGGTAGTGAGGGGAGGAGCAGCAGCGGCTTTAGGTCAACTGGTGCCCTAGGCAAAAGGGCTCCATAGCACCCCCCACCACACTACCTGGTGCCCCCATTCTGGTCTAACTACATCAAATAAACACTAGAAAAGTGCCCCTGCTAGACTGGCGCCCTAGGCGGTCGCCTAGTTGGCCTATGCCTATGGCCAGTTATGGGGAGGAGAGCGATAGGCAAGGGGAGGTACAGACCAGAAAAGGCAAGGACCAGGTATATCTAATAGGTCGGAAGGATGTATGATAGAACAGGAGGAGGGAGATAGGCAGGGGGAGGTACAGACCAGTCAAGGCTAAACAATAAAAAGTAATTCAGCAACAGGCAATAGAGGCGGGAAGAGGATAAGACATATTCTAGTCAGGTAGGTGAAGTAAGGAAAGGGAAAGAGTAGTGATAGGGAAGAAAAGGCGGGAAATGAGATATAGATAGGTAGGAGGTAATGAAGAAGAGAGGGGTAGAGCTAAGTAAAGGAAGAAGACCAGAGGAAAACAAACAGTGGAATGCTGACTACTAGAGGTAAGTTAGGAGGAGGTAGCTGAAGGAGGTAATAGAGGTAATGATAGTTTGAGTAGGTTGGGTAGATAAGAGAATTATGGTGAATGTAAAAGGGAAAAGTGAGAATGAATGAAACAAGTAAGGTAAAACTAGTTACCTAAAAAATTCTATTTAGAAGCTGAAGGCTAGGTGTATAACAGAAAAGGCGCCCTCTAGTGGGTAAACACTGTACTGCTACAGTGGCTCATGGGAGGAAAAGTAGATTTAGGAGTAAGGGTGGGAAAAGTGAAGTCAAGCGCAGGAGCAACAAGAGGGAAGGGATGGAGGTAGAGGAGTACAGAGGAGTAAGGCTGCTGGCTATCCTGGCAGGGAAGGGGAAGTTTACTACCTACTTAATTTAGAAAAAATATCTTTTACAGACAGTAACAAACATACTTTCTGGCTTCCTTGAAGGGATGAGTTCAAGGAGAAGATAGCCTCTTTTCCTAGACATTAGGAAGAGACAGCAGGTACTATTTAAAGTAAGGAATCAAGGTCTTCAGGTAGGGCAGGTTATCAACCCTAAAGCAGGACAGGCAGCTTGGCAAGCTGGGTAGACAAAGGGAGAAAGAAGAGAAAGTAGTGAAGTAAAAAGAAAAAA
Organism: Protopterus annectens; assembly: GCF_019279795.1. Classification (NCBI taxonomy): domain Eukaryota; kingdom Metazoa; phylum Chordata; order Ceratodontiformes; family Protopteridae; genus Protopterus; species Protopterus annectens. Next base: position 923,288,137 of record NC_056726.1, read on the forward strand.
AAGAATAAGTTAGCAGTTGAGCCAATTGAAAAATGGTCCTAGTCAGTTAAACAATATAATAGAATACACTCTAAATCAATTTAGCTGTGTAACAAGGGTGTGCAAAGAAAATAATCCTTTAGGTTATATCAGTCAGTTTCAACAATAGTACAGTGAGAGCTTATTAACCAGTAAGCACATACAAACAATTAGAATGACTATAGCAAATATAAGTAGAGTATTAGCAGTTCAATACAGTGGATGCATGACTATAATGCAAATTAAATTACATTCCCTAAGATGTTATGGTTCAGGGACTAACACGCTGAGAATGAAACAGTACAAGATAGTAAGCAACTATACACTTTAACCCGATAGGCTGGTTTCTTACCAGAATGAACATGCAAACTATGTCAGCAAAAAGTTACCTAGATTCTATGGTAATAATTAGGAAACGTAAGTAAATTATAAGCTTAATACCAAAAAGACCACTACTATATAGTCCATATATGACATAATACATAGGGAGTAGTGAGGCTCCTCCATTAAGTTAACTAATCTAACAGAAAAAATCACAACAACATTATATTTTCTGGGCTGATGTGGAATAACTGTTAAATAAGGAGATAGTGAGACGCTGTACAACACATAAGCGACAACACAGTTTAACTAGTTAATATGAATTAACCCACTGTCAAAATCACTATAAAATATGATGTTATGACTGGAGTGATAATGCTTATTTATAGGGAATTTTAAAGTTAAAACACTAGTCTAACTTGGCGTTTTCAGTAAACAGGAAAGCCAAATATGCTAGAAAGTGTTTTTTTTCCTAGGGAATCGTAAAGTTAAAATGCTAGTATAACTTGGCGTTTTCTGTACACCAGCAAGCCAAAATATGCTAGAAAGTGGCTAATGGACTTCCTACAGGTATGTAGGTCAGCGTTCCTCAGTTCCATGTGTACCACGCATAACCTAAAGGTCTTTATGGTGAAATGTTAGACCCGCACTTTCAAGTTAAGTAATAGAGCAAATATATCTGTAAAATAGTATAAAATCAGCAGATAAAGCCAAAAATGCTAGATACACCTAGCACTATCTGTGTATATTAATATCAGACCCAAAAAACATAACATTGGAACCTTTAGTTATGACAGTATAAACCAGTTCAACAGAAAAGTACATCAGCAAATAGCTGTTTACGGCAATGACTACACCAGCACAGTCACGGTAACACTTTACAGAAATAGCAGTTAGATAATAACCTTCGCTTCATGTTTAAAGGTGAAATCCATCTAAATAATCAGCAGTGATACAGTGCAAGGACTTACAATAGGTAGGTCGCTAGAGCCCAGGATGCACAGCAGCCAAGAGTTAGTCAAGGAGTTAAAGATGGCGCCTCAGAAGAAAGGGTATATTTAATTGGTCAGAAAGGATATGAGGTAGTGAGGGGAGGAGAGCGATAGGTAGGGGGAGGTACAGACCAGAAAAGGCAAGGACCAGGTATATCTAATAGGTCAGAAGGATGTATGATAGAACAGGAGGAGGGAGATAGGCAGGGGGAGGTACAGACCAGTCAAGGCTAAACAATAAAAAGTAATTCAGCAACAGGCAATAGAGGCGGGAAGAGGATAAGACATATTCTAGTCAGGTAGGTGAAGTAAGGAAAGGGAAAGAGTAGTGATAGGGAAGAAAAGGTGGGAAATGAGATATAGATAGGTAGGAGGTAATGAAGAAGAGAGGGGTAGAGCTAAGTAAAGGAAGAAGACCAGAGGAAAACAAACAGTGGAATGCTGACTACTAGAGGTAAGTTAGGAGGGGGTAGCTGAATGAGGTAATAGAGGTAATGATAGTTTGAGTAGGTTGGGTAGATAAGAGAATTATGGTGAATGTAAAAGGGAAAAGTGGGACAGAATGAAACAAGTAAGGTAAAACTAGTTACCTAAGAGATTCTATTTAGAAGCTGAAGGCTAGGTGTACAAGGAAAAGTCTGCCCTCTAGTGGGTAAACACTGTACTGCTACAGTAGCTCATGGGGGGGGTGGATTTAGGAGTAGGAGTGGGAAAAGTGAAGTGAAGTGCAGGAACAACAAGAGGGAAGGGATTGAGGTAGAGGAGTACAGAGAAGTAAGGCTGCTGGCTATCCTGGCAGGGAAGGGAATGTTTACTACCTACTTAGTTTAGAAAAAATATCTTTTACATACAGTAACACACATACTTTCTGGCTTCCTTGAAGGGATGAGTTCAGGGAGAAGATAGTCTCTTTTCCTATATATTAGGAAGAGACAGCAGGTACTATTTAAAGTAAGGAATCAAGGTCTTCAGGTAGGGAAGGTTATCATCCATAAAGCAGGACAGGCAGCTTGGCAGGTTGGGTAGACAAAGGGAGAAAGAAGAGAAAGTAGTGAAGAAAAAAGAAAAAAATAATAATTTAGCAGTTTAGCCAAGTGAAAAATGGTCCTAGTCAGTTAAACAATATAATAGAATACACTCTAAATCAATTTAGCTGTGTAACAAGGGTGTGCAAAGAAAATAAACCTTTAGGTTATATCAGTCAGTTTCAACAATAGTACAGTGAGAGCTTATTAACCAGTAAGCAAATACAAACAACTAGAATCACTATAGCAAATACAGGTAGAGTATTAGCAGTTCAATACAGTGGATGCATGACTATAACGCAGATTAAATTCCATTCCATAAGATGTTATGGTTTAGGGACTAACACGCTGAGGACGAAACAGTACAAGATAGTAAGCAACTCTACACGTTAACCCAATAGGTTGGTTTTTTACCAGAATGAACATGCTAACTATGTCAGCAAAAAGTTAGCTAGATTCTATGTCAATAATTAGGAAACGTAGGTAAATTATAAGCTTAATACCAAAAGGCCCACTACTATATAGTCCATATATTACATAATACTTAGGGAGAAGTGAGACTCCTCCATTAATTTAACTAATCTAACAGAAAAAAATCACAACAACATTACATTCGCTGGGCTGATGTGGAATAACTTTTAACCGAGGAGATAGTGAGACGCTGTACAACACATAAGCGACAACACAGTTTAACTAGTTAATGTGATTTAACCCACTGTCAAAATCACTATAAAATATGGTGTTATAACTGGAGTGATAATGCTTATTCATAGGGAATTTTAAAGTTAAAACGCTAGTCTAACTTGGCGTTTTCAGTAAACAGGCAAGCCAAATATGCTAGAAAGTGGCTTTATTCCTAGGGAATTGTAAAGTTAAAACGCTAGTACAACTTGGCGTTTTCTGTAAACTGGCAATTCAAAATATGCTAGAACGTGGCTATTGAACTTCCTACAGGTAGGTAGGTCAGCATTCCTCAGTTCCACGTGTATCATGCATAACCTAAAGGTCTCTACGATGAGAAGTTAGACCCGCACTTTCAAGTTAAGTAATAGAGCAAATATGGCTGTAGAATACTATAAGATCAGCAAATAAAGCCAAAAATGCTAGATACACCTAGCACTATCTGTGTATATTAATATCAGACCCAGAAAACATAACATTGGAACCTTTAGTTATGACAGTATAAACCAGTTCAACAGAAAAGCACATCAGCAAATAGCTGTTTACGGCAATGACTACACCAACACAGTCACGGTAACACTTTACAGAAATAGCAGTTAGATAATAACCTTTGCTTCATGTTTAAAGGTGAAATCCATCTAAATAATCAGCTGTGATACAGTGCAAGTACTTACAATAGGTAGGTCGCTAGAGCCCAGGACACACAGCAGCCAAGAGTTAGTCAAGGAGTTAAAGATGGCGCCTCGGAAGAAAGGGTATATTTAATTGGTCAGAAAGGATGTGAGGTAGTGAGGGGAGGAGAGTGATAGACAGGGGGAGGTACAGACCAGAAAAGGCAAAGACCAGGTATAACTAATAGGTCGGAAGGCTGTAATGTAGAACAGGAGGAGGGAGATAGGCAGGGGGAAGTGCAGACCAGTCAAGGCTAAACAATAGAAAGTAATTCAGCAACAGGCAATGGAGGTGGGAAGAGGATAAGACATATTCTAGTCAGGTAGGTTGAGTAAGGAAAGGGAATGAGTAGTGATAGGGAAGAAAAGGCGGGAAATGAGATATAGATAGGTAGGAGGTAATGAAGAAGAGAGGGGTAGAGCTAAGTAAAGGAAGAAGACCTGAGGAAAACAAACAGTGGAATGCTGACTACTAGAGGTAAGTTAGGAGGGGGTAGCTGAATGAGGTAATAGAGGAAATGATAATTTGAGTAGGGTGGGTAGATAAGAGAATTATGGTGAATGTAAAAGGGAAAAGTGGGACAGAATGAAACAAGTAAGGTAAAACTAGTTAGCTAAGAGATTCTATTTAGAAGCTGAAGGCTAGGTTCATAGATTCATAGGTATGTACTAGGCTATCGGCCCTAGGGCCCATACAAATCTAGCCAAAAAATGTACCCTGGCTTTCGCCACCCAAGAAAATTATTTTCCTGTGCCCCTGCTGAGCAGAGCCACAGAAGTGATCCCCGGGGTGAATTTTCCATTTCCCATCCAATCATCAAGATTTTTCTTGAAGAGTGCTAATGAGGAGCTCTGTTTGACATAGATAGGTAGTCTGTTCCATAGTATGGGAAGTCTCTGGGACAGGAATCTATCCCTCCAGCATGTTCTGTTTATTGTGGTGACCAGGTTTAGGTCCCTAGAGCATGTAGCTCGGAGGGATTGGGATTTCTTTAAGTGGAGCATGTCCAACAGCTCTGGGTTTGACATAGCTTTGTATGTTAGGCAGAGATCGCCCCTGAGTAGGCGATATGCGATGGAGTAAAGCTGTAGTTTTTTGAGACGGTCTGCATAGGGCATCTGTTTGAGGCCAGTAATCCTCTTTGTGAGGTATTTCTGTGGCCTTCCCAGTTGTTGTAGATGTCTTGTGAGGTACATACCAAAAGAGGCATTGTATTCTATAATGGGTCTAATGAGTGATGAGGAGAGGGGAACAATGACCTCTTTTTTTCTGGATGAGAATCCTTTTGTGATGAGATGAGCCATGTAGAAGGATTTCCTGACCACTGTGGAGATGTGATTATCAAAGCAGAGACTACTGTCCACCTGTGTCCCAAGGTCTCTTATCACATTTTCAGCATTAAGTAGACTACCAGCTATGTGGTAGTTCATGGGTACAGAGTTTTTACCAAAGGGGATGACAATACACTTTTTGGCATTGAGCTTCAGGCCATGGCTTTGACACCAGGTATCTGTCTCAGTGAGGCCCTTTTGTAATTTGTCCACATCATTAGGAGTTTCAATTATTGCTCCTAGTTTGCAGTCATCTGCAAACTTTGTTAGCTAAAGACCTTCTGTATTGGCCTGCACTTCAGAGAAGTAGATACCAAACAGGAGAGGACCCAGGACTGACCCCTGTGGTACTGCACTTGTTACTAGTCTGATGTCGGATTTGGAATCCGCTACTTTCACAGTGTGGGTTCTGTCTGTGAGCCAGTTGGCAACCCATCTTGTGACATAGGGATTTATACCTAGTTTAGTGAGCTTATCTATAATTCTGGAGTGGGGGATGGTGTCAAAAGCCTTGGCAAGATCTAGATAAGCTGTGTGAACCATTTCACCCTCATCTATGGCTTTGGTGACTGCTTCAAAGCAGTCAATCAGGTTTAGGAGACATGATCTGCCTTTTACAAATCTAAACTGGGTAGGGTCCAGAGTTTGGAGATTACCAATGTCTTTGTTTATGAGTTCCACGATGATATGTTCCATGGCCTTGCAGACCAGGCTCGTCAGGCTAATGGGGCGGTAGTTCCCAGGGCCCGTCGTGGCTCCCTCTTTGTGGAGTGGGATAACCGTCATGGTGCACCATTCAGTGGGTACAAAGCCTGAGGTGAGGCTATGATTGAACATGGTACTTATGTAGGGTGCCAGTTCATTCTGTAGGTCGTGTAGAATGCAGCCAGGGATATTGTCAGGTCCCATGGATGCTGTGTTCTTGGCTTTGGAGAGTGTGTTTTTTACCTGTGCAGCCGTGATTATAGGAACTTTGCATTCTTCCGGTATAGAGATGGGCCCTCTAGGGGGTGAAAGGGGGGTAAAGTTAGCAGTGAACCTATCTGCTAGGATGTTGGCAATATCAGTTGGTTCTGTATATTTAGTGCCATTGTGCTGTAACTCAGAGCAGATCTGAGTGTTCCCATTTAGATTCTTGACGTAACTATAGAATGCTTTGTGGTTGTCTTTAGAGTCAGTGGCAATTTTGTTTTCGTAACTAGCTTTGGAGGATTTTATGAGGGATCTCAGCTTCTTACTGAGGTTGACCAGGGAGTTCCTCCAGTCATGGGATTTTACTCTTTTTTGCAAGTTTCTTTCTTCTGTTGTAGAGTTTGTTTATGGCAGAGGACCACCAGATCGGCTTCCTTTTTTTGGAGGATAACATCTTGGTTCTATTAGGGAATAGCATGATCCATGCACTCGTGTAAGTGCTTATAAAGTGCATTTGTGTAGGATTCGGCAGTCATACCTCTATTGTCCGTCTGCATGGGTGTCATGAAGTTTGCCACTTCTGTCTTAAGAAGTGTGAAGTTGGCTTTGGAGAAGTTTTTTATGATGGTTTCCCTAATTGGGGGGTGGGGGTGGGATGTGGATGTCTAGGCTGATTAGCTTGTGGTCGGATCTGACCAACAAGGAATTGACCTCTGGTGTGGAACAGCGGTTTCTCATGTTGGTAATGACCAGGTCTAGGATATTGCTGCCCCTGGTGGGGGTGTGAATAAGTTGATCCAAGGCATTGGAATTTATGAATTCTAGAAAACGTTGAGCAAGAGAGTTGGTACATGAGTAGTTTTCACAGTTAATGGTGGGGTAGTTGAAATCGCCCATTTGTAGGGTGTTGGATTGTACCCTAATACTTTCCAGTGTATCAAGAAATGAGGTGTGTGAATCCTGGAGCATGGTGAGGGGTCTGTAGCAAGCTACAATTTGGATTGCGGTCTTGCCCAGAGTTAGTTGCACTTGGATAATCTTGGATGCATTATGCTGTGCAACTAGCCTGGAGGTGTGGATATCCTTAATGAATATGGATATGCCTCCACCTTTAGTGCTTCTTTCTGGGTTAGGTGGCTGAAAGGTGTGGTATGAATTGAAGCCTGGTAATGCAGGGGTGCTCTCTGGAGCTTTGAACCAGGTCTCTGTCACTGCACAGATGTCAATGTTCTCCATTTTAAGGAGTGCCTCGAGTGAGTGCATTTTGAGGTTTAGACTTCTAGTATTGAGTAGCATTACCCTCTGATTTTGCTTGCTTGTACTTGTTATGGTGGTGAATTTGTCATTTGAACCTTGCCTAAAAAAGGCACTATAGGGGTGGCAAGATCCTTAGCCAGTATCCGGAATCCTAAGGGTGACAGGTGCAGGCCATCTCTGTCAAAGCATCGTGGACTGTCGATCATGTCGTCCCAAGCAGACAAATACTGGATCCCCTTAGAATGACACCAGAAGCTTAGTCAATTGTTGAAGTCAATCATTTTGTCCTTGCACTGTGGTATCATTCTGGGTGATGGCAGGATGCTACTCAGGGTTAGGGTCATACCGGCTTGGGATATAAGATCGGAGAGCTCCTCCATGTCTCTTTTCATGTAGTCCAGGGAGGTACATCTCAGGTCATTCACACCAACATGGACAATGACAGTGTCATATTTGTACTTATTGTGGAGTGACCTGAGTGCATGCGTTATGTGGCAGATCCTGGCACCTGACAGGCAGCTGACAGTAACTTTCTCCTTGTTTAGTCTAGTGAGTGGAAAATCAGTGTGCCTGACTATAGAGTCACCTATGACTAGAGTGTTGGGTACGTTGTTATGCCTTATGGGCTGTGGTTGAGTGGCACACTGAGTTTGTGGGCTATGTGTCATTTGGGTTGTGTTGGGGGGTGGAGTTTGCTTGCATTTACGTTTTGGATGTCCCTGATGCTTGGGCAGGTTTTTATTGAGAGCCTTCGTGAATGTAGGTGTGTGTTTTGTGTTTCTATGTGTGCGTTTTGGTGGTGTAGGTTTTGAGGGACTATGTGATGAGTGTGATGTGGTGCAAGTGTTTACCTTCTCCTCTTGACTGTCTAGTCCAGTCTTGGGTGAAGAGAGCTTTGCTTCCAGTTTGGCTATATAAGTGCATCTCTCACAGGATGTAGTGTTGGGTGGTAGGAGGAGATGGTTGTCTGTGTACATGAGGCAATTGCTGCATTGCCCCAAGATGCCCAGATTCATCAGGTAGACAGGAGAAATCACTGGGAGCTGACCCATAGACATGCCTGGATAAGTGCTTATTTATTAAGTACTAAAAACTGCTTTCCACTAGACAAGTGAGGAAAGTTGAGTGCTGTAGTAATTTGCAGCTTATGTAGTGCTTACAATGAGTTCAAAGAAACAGATTTGAGTGCTGAAACTAGAAAACTGACTAGTTATAAGAAACAAAACTAAGCTACAAGGCTTCCCTCCAACACAGAAGGGCTTGGGGACTCAGAAGCCTACAAGCAGTCTAGATCACTTAACAGGAAAGGCAGGAAACAAGCTTAATTTTTTTTTTGTTCTCTTTCCCAGATGCTCTCTTTGTACACAGTAGGAGTGCCTGAAATCAGAATATGATCTCACTGCACTCAGTTGAGTGAGCAAATGAGATGGGTCCAGAAAGAGTATCCAAACACAAATTTACAAGAGGGGCGGGCAGTTTCAAAGCCACTAAGATTAACACCAAAACAGGGAGGGCGGGTGGGAAAACTAACTGAAGAATAGAGTCAAAACTTCCAGTTCAGTTAATAATCATGCAATACAGTTAAATCAATTTAAATACTGTATTATTTGAAAAAAAGTGCAGATAAAGGTACTTAAATTCTCTTATACGTCCAGTTAAATACCGCTAGATCTTAGCCGGCCAAAGCTGAGGTTTTTAAGCAGAAAATATTTCAAACTGTACCACTTAAATAGGCAAGGACAGGAAATCAACGGATGTGGCTACCCCTACACCTGCAATTACTAACAAATAATAAAATTCAAGCCAGCACTAACTGAAAAACAGAGTCAAAACTTCCAGTTCAGTTAATAATCATGCAACACAGTTAAATCAATTTAAATACTGTATTATTTGAAAAAAGTGCAGATAAAGGTACTTAAATTCTCTTATACGTCCAGTTGAATACAGCTAGATCTTAGCCAGCCAAAGCTGAGGTTTTTAAGCAGAAAATATTTCAAACTGTACCACTTAAATAGGCAAGGACAGGAAATCAAAGGATGTGGCTACCCCCACACCTGCAATTACTAACAAATAATAAAATTCAAGCCAGCACTAACTGAAGAACAGAGTCAAAACTTCCAGTTCAGTTAATAATCATGCAACACAATTAAATCAATTTAAATACTGTATTATTTGAAAAAAAGTGCAGATAAATTCTCTTATATGTCCAGTTGAATACAGCTAGATCTTAGCCAGCCAAAGCTGAGGTTTTAAGCAGAAAATATTTCAAACTGTACCACTTAAATAGGCAAGGACAGGAAATCAAAGGATGTGACTACCCCACACCTGCAGATACTAACAAATAATAAAATTCAAGCCAGCACTAACTGAAGAACAGAGTCATAACTTCCAGTTCAGTTAATAATCATGCAACACAGTTAAATCAATTTAAATAATGTATTATTTGAAAAAAAGTGCAGATAAAGGTACGTAAATTCTCTTATACATCCAGTTGAATACAGCTAGACCTTAGCCGGCCAAAGCTGAGGTTTTTAAGCAGAAAATATTTCAAACTGTACCACTTAAATAGGCAAGGACAGGAAATCAACGGATGTGGCTACCCCCTACACCTGCAATTACTAACAAATAATAAAATTCAAGCCAGCACTAACTAAAAAGCAGAGTCAAAACTTCCAGTTCAGTTAATAATCATGCAACACAATTAAATCAATTTAAATACTGTATTATTTGAAAAAAAGTGCAGATAAAGGTACTTAAATTCTCTTATACGTCCAGTTGAATACAGCTAGATCTTAGCCAGCCAAAGCTGAGGTTTTAAGCAGAAAATATTTCAAACTGTACCACTTAAATAGGCAAGGACAGGAAATCAAAGGATGTGGCTACCCCCACACCTGCAATTACTAACAAATAATAAAATTCAAGCCAGCACTAACTGAAAAACAGAGTCAAAACTTCCAGTTCAGTTAATAATCATGCAACACAGTTAAATCAATTTAAATACTGTATTATTTGAAAAAAGTGCAGATAAAGGTACTTAAATTCTCTTATACGTCCAGTTGAATACAGCTAGATCTTAGCCGGCCAAAGCTGAGGTTTTTAAGCAGAAAATATTTCAAACTGTACCACTTAAATAGGCAAGGACAGGAAATCAACGGATGTGGCTACCCCCACACCTGCAATTACTAACAAATAATAAAATTCAAGCCAGCACTAACTGAAGAACAGAGTCAAAACTTCCAGTTCAGTTAATAATCATGCAACACAGTTAAATCAATTTAAATACTGTATTATTTGAAAAAGTGCAGATAAAGGTACTTAAATTCTCTTATACGTCCAGTTGAATACAGCTAGATCTTAGCCGGCCAAAGCTGAGGTTTTTAAGCAGGAAATATTTCAAACTGTACCACTTAAATAGGCAAGGACAGAAAATCAAAGGATGTGGCTACCCCCACACCTGCAATTACTAACAAATAATAAAATTCAAACCAGCACTAACTGAAGAACAGAGTCAAAACTTCCAGTTCAGTTAATAATCATGCAACACAGTTAAATCAATTTAAATATTGTATTATTTGAAAAAAGTACAGATAAAGGTACTTAAATTATCTTATACATCCAGTTGAATACAGCTAGATCTTAGCCAGCCAAAGCTGAGGTTTTTAAGCAGAAAATATTTCAAACTGTACCACTTAAATAGGCAAGGACAGGAAATCAAAGGATGTGGCTACCCCCACACCTGCAATTACTAACAAATAATAAAATTCAAGCCAGCACTAACTGAAGAACAGAGTCAAAACTTCCAGTTCAGTTAATAATCGTGCAACATAGTTAAATCAATTTAAATACTGTATTATTTGAAAAAAGTGCAGATAAAGGTACTTAAATTCTCTTATATGTCCAGTTGAATACAGCTAGATCTTAGCCGGCCAAAGCTGAGGTTTTTAAGCAGAAAATATTTCAAACTGTACCACTTAAATAGGCAAGGACAGGAAATCAAAGGATGTGGCTACCCCCACACCTGCAATTACTAACAAATAATAAAATTCAAGCCAGCACTAACTGAAGAACAGAGTCAAAACTTCCAGTTCAGTTAATAATCGTGCAACATAGTTAAATCAATTTAAATACTGTATTATTTGAAAAAAGTGCAGATAAAGGTACTTAAATTCTCTTATATGTCCAGTTGAATACAGCTAGATCTTAGCCGGCCAAAGCTGAGGTTTTTAAACAGAAAATATTTCAAACTGTACCACTTAAATAGGCAAGGACAGGAAATCAAAGGATGTGGCTACCCCCACACCTGCAATTACTAACAAATAAAATTCAAGCCAGCACTAACTGAAGAACAGAGTCAAAACTTTCAGTTCAGTTAATAATCATGCAACACAGTTAAATCAATTTAAATACTGTATTATTTGAAAAAAGTGCAGATAAAGGTACTTAAATTCTCTTATACGTCCAGTTGAATACAGCTAGATCTTAGCCGGCCAAAGCTGAGGTTTTTAAGCAGAAAATATTTCAAACTGTACCACTTAAATAGGCAAGGACAGGAAATCAAAGGATGTGGCTACCCTCACACCTGCAATTACTAACAAATAATAAAATTCAAGCCAGCACTAACTGAAAAACAGAGTCAAAACTTCCAGTTCAGTTAATAATCATGCAACACAGTTAAATCAATTTAAATACTGTATTATTTGAAAAAAGTGCAGATAAAGGTACTTAAATTATCTTATATGTCCAGTTGAATACAGCTAGATCTTAGCCGGCCAAAGCTGAGGTTTTTAAGCAGAAAATATTTCAAACTGTACCCATAGCCGGCCTTAGGCATAGGCCCACTAGGCGGCCACCTAGGGCGCCACACTAGCAGGGATGCTTTTCCAGTATTTATTTGGGGTAGGTAGACCAGGATGGGGCACCAGGTGGTGTGGTGGGGGCGCCATGGAGCCCTTTTGCCTAGGGCACCAGTTGACCTAAGGCCGCTCCTGTACCACTTAAATAGGCAAGGACAGGAAATCAAAAGATGTGGCTACCCCCACACCTGCAGTTACTAACAAATAATAAAATTCAAGTTAGTACTAACTGAAGAACAGAGTCAAAATTTCCAGTTCAGTTAATAATCATGCAACACAGTTAAATCAATTTAAATACTGTATTATTTGAAAAAAAGTGCAGATAAAGATATTTAAATTCTCTTATACATCCAGTTGAATACAGCTAGATCTTAACTGGCCAAAGCTGAGGTTTTTAAGCAGAAAATATTTCAAACTGTACCACTTAAATAGGCAAGGATAGGAAATCAAAGGATGTGGCTACCCCACACCTGCAATTACTAACAAATAATAAAATTCAAGCCAGCACTAACTGAAGAACAGAGTCAAAACTTCCAGTTCAGTTAATAATCATGCAACACAGTTAAATCAATTTAAATACTGTATTATTTGAAAAAAAAATGCAGATAAAGGTACTTAAATTCTCTTATACGTCCAGTTGAATACAACTAGATCTTAGCCGGCCAAAGCTGAGGTTTTTAAGCGTACAGGGAAAAGGCTGCCCTCTAGTGGGTAAACACTGTACTGCTACAGTAGCTCATGGGGGGAAAAGTGGGTTTAGGAGCAAGGGTGGGAAAAGTAAAGTCAAGTGCAGGAGCAACAATAGGGAAGGGATGGAGGTAGAGGAGTACAGAGGAGTAAGGGTGCTGGCTATCCTGGCAAGGAAGGGAAAGTTTACTACCTACTTAGTTTAGAAAACATATCTTTTACATACAGTAACAAACATACTTTCTGGCTTCCTTGAAGGGATGAGTTCAGGGAGAAGATAGCCTCTTTTTCTAGATATTAGGAAGAGACAGCAGGTACTATTTAAAGTAAGGAATCAAGGTCTTCAGGCTGGGAAGGTTATCAACCCTAAAGCAGGACAGGCAGCTTGGCAGGCTGGGTAGACAAAGGGAGAAAGAAGAGAAAGTAGTGAAGTAAAAAGAAAAAAAAATAAGTTAGCAGTTGAGCCAAGTAAAAAATGGTCCTAGTCAGTTAAACAATATAAAAGAATACACTCCAAATCAATTTAGCTGTGTAACAAGGGTGTGCAAAGAAAATAAACCTTTAGGTTATATCAGTCAGTTTCAACAATAGTACAGTGAGAGCTTATTAACCAGTAAGCAAATACAAACAACTAGAATCACTATAGCAAATACAGGTAGAGTATTAGCAGTTCAATACAGTGGATGCATGACTATAATGCATTTTAAATTCCATTCCATAAGATGTTATGGTTTAGGGACTAACACGCTGAGAACGAAACAGTACAAGATAGTAAGCAACTATACACTTTAACCCGATAGGCTGGTTTCTTACCAGAATGAACATGCTAACTATGTCAGCAAAAAGTTAGCTAGATTCTATGTTAATAATTAGGAAACCTGGGTAAATTATAAGCTTAATACCAAAAAGCCCACTACTATATAGTCCATATATTACATAATACATAGGGAGTAGTGAGACTCCTCCATTAAGTTAACTAATCTAACAGAAAAGATCACAACAACATTATATTCGCTGGGCTGATATGGAATAGCTGTTAAATGAGTAGATAGTGAGACTCTGTAAAACACATAACTGACAACACAGTTTAACTAGTTAATGTGAATTAACTCACTGTCAAAAATCACTATAAAATATGGCGTTATGAGTGGAGTGATAATGCTTATTCATAGGGAATTTTAAAGTTAAAACGCTAGTCTAACTTGGTGTTTTCAGTAAATAGGCAAGCCAAATATGCTAGAAAGTGGCTCTATTCCTAGGGAATCGTAAAGTTAAAACGCTAGTATAACTTGCTGTTTTCTGTAAACCGGCAAGCCAAAATATGCTAGAAAGTGGCTATTGGACTTCCTACAGGTAGGTAGGTCAGCATTCTTCAGTTCCACGTGTACCACTCATAATATACAGGTCTTTACGGCGAGAAGTTAGACCCTTACTTTCAGCAAATAAAGCCAAAAATGCTAGATACACCTAGTGCTATCTGTGTATATTAATATCAGACCCAGAAAACATAACATTGGAACCTTTAGTTATGACAGTATAAACCAGTTCAACAGAAAAGCACATAAGCAAATAGCTGCTTACGGGAGTGACTACACCAGCACAGTCATGTAACACTTTACAGAAATAGCAGTTAGATAATAACCTTTGCTTCATGTTTAAAGGTGAAATCTATCTAAATAATCAGCAGTGATACAGTGCATGTACTTACAATAGGTAGGTCGGTAGAGCCCAGGACGCACAGCAGCCAAGAGTTAGTCAAGGAGTTAAAGATGGCACCTCGGAAGACAAGGTATATTTAATTGGTCAGAAAGGATGTGAGGTAGTGAGGGGAGGAGAGCAATAGGCAGGGGGAGGTGCAGACCAGAAAAGGCAAGGACCAGGTATATCTAATAGGTCAGAAGGATGTAAGGTAGAACAGGAGGAGTGAGCTAGGCAGGGGGAGGTACAGACCAGTCAAGGCTAAACAATAGAAAGTAATTCAGCAACAGACAATGGAGGCGGGATGAGGATAAGACATATTCTAGTCAGGTAGGTGAAGTAAGGAAAGGGAATGAGTAGTGATAAGGAAGAAAAGGCGGGAAATGAGATATAGATAGGAAGGAGGTAATGAAAAAGAGAGGGGTAGAGCTAAGTAAAGGAAGAAGACCTGAGGAAAACAATCAATGGAATGCTGACTACTAGAGGTAAGTTAGGAGGAGGTAGCTGAAGGAGGTAATAGAGGTAATGCAGTGGCAGATTTAGGCCTGGGCGCAGGGGCGCGTGCCTCCTTTTTTTGAAAGCCATGATACATTTGTGCCTTAAGAAAAGAAATGTACTGTTCTACAGAAATCTGTTATTTGCCGCCAAAACAGCATATTTATTTATTTCAGTTTACTGTCACTTTTTTATTATTGCTTGCGTCAAAGATGCATTGGAGATACAATTGGAGGTTGCAGTCAGGTGATCTGTTCTATGATCTCCGATAGCTCCTCCAACTGCGTCTCCCACTGTAATTCATTGAAAGTGTATTTGGTGATAGTTTCTAATAGGGAGGAGTCCATCATTGAGAAAAAGAATAATTGTTTTAAATTTCACAGTTACTAGTAGCACTTACTAGTAATGGCCAAGTCAAAGAGCAGAGCTGATTTGATGGTGAAGATCTTGTTCCAGCAATTTGTGAGCGAGACTACAACATCAGTGTTCAGAGACCCTAAGGTATTTTTCCCGTTAAGCAAGCCTTAAAAAAATCATGTCAAAGTGGTACAGTAGTCAGCGTACCTAGTTTGGCGCACTACTGTACTGTTTCATTGAATCTGTTCTGTGTCTGTCTTATACGTTTGTCACAGTATTTTATATGACTGCTGTCTAATTAACAAATAATAGCAATGTCAACTGGGAAACTTACAGCAGTCAGTATATGTTTATGCACAGTTTCGGTTACTTGGTTTGATTGCATATTTACCATGGATGTTTGATAGAAACCTTAATCTATAAAAAACAAAGTGGAACTAACAGAAATGCTACAAAGGATTTACAAACATCCTCATAATGAGGCGCAGTTAAGAGGCAAGGCTGTTACCCAGTCTTGAATAAAACAATCCTATTTGGACCTGCAAAAAACTCTACAGGCTTAATCTCATCAGGACTTTGCTTTTAAAGAGCTAAATAGAGATTAGAATGTTAATATATTAGGCACAACCAATAATAACTGGGAGATATTAGGCAGACTAGTACACATGCTTGAAAGGCTGTCTGTACTGTTCAGAACATCTAACACGCTCCTGGGTGGTGCTTGGGATAATCGATGATCTCCTAAAATCAGTGCGTTATTTTTGCGAAACTCAAGATGACTGTAGATAAACAGGCATTCTTTTATTAAATACCAGATAAGAATTGTTCCAGAGCATTCTTCAAAAAAAATCCCAAAAAATAACATTGTAAACACGGTCATGAAAAGCACTTGTATTGCTCGTAACAATATGAGGCAAAAATGTGGGCATTGTGCAGAAATCCCTCCTTTTTTCTTTTCCTTCAGGGAATGTCTAAAAATTAGTTTATTAAAGCGCCATGTGCATCATGTTACTGAGCTGGATTATGCTAAATGTTGGCAATGCTGATGGGAACCAATGCAGTTTTGAAAAGAAACCTGTGCAACATTACTACAACATGAATGTCTTTATGCCCTTGTACTGTTAAATCATAACATTTACACACTCCCTGACCACTTGGATTTTCTTTTTTTAATTAATATTCACTTGAAACATGGATATCCTCTTTAAAAAATCAAAAGTTCTTAACATATAAAAAAAAATGAAACACGAGAGTTTATCTTTTACTACCATGGCAGAATGTACACCCAGACTGTAGTGACTATTTCAAACTGCTACATGGATTTTTTGACGCAGTTTACTTGTCTCCATGCATAAGTGATCCAGTAATACTAACTAAAAGAATAAAAGAACTCAGATGTTTTGTGTTCTGATTAGCCAACAGCTGCGGTGGTGGTGCTGCGGTAGCGTTGTCTTCTCACAGTAAGACGTTGTCCTGTTCGATTCTCTGCTAGAGCATCTTCTGTGTGGAGACATGCATGATGTGAATGGCCATACCTTCGTTGAAGGTTGTGCGTCAGGGCCGGCAGCTCGACACACAAAAATCTGCTGCCAATCATTAGCAGACCGGAGTTCCGCTGTGGCGACCCCTAACCGGGAAAAGCCGAAAGACACAACATTAGCCAACAATCAGATGCTTTTCTTGCACTCCCTTTACTGAGCTTTTTTCTCTGAGAGTTCTGCATGCTGTCAACAACTGGCCACTGGTGCTGATTACTGTTACGAGCAATACAAGTGCTTGTTCATGACCGTGTTTACAATGTTATTTTTTTGGGATTTTTTTTGACGAATGCTCTGGAACAATTCTTATCTGGTATTTAATAAAAGAATGCCTGTTAATCTACAGTCATCTTGAGTTTCGCAAAAATAACACTTATTTCCCTGCTTGGTCTCATCTAGAAAGCATGAAAACTTTTTTCTCCCCATCATAAACAGCTGGAAACAAATTTTTAATTTCGGAACTTTCTGCTTGGTCCCAGACTCCCACCTACAAACTATATAATGATTGACAGAGCTTCAAAGCTCCATGGTGTTCTTGTCATTCATTGTTTGGATTGACATAGGTGGGACTGAAAAGAATGCCCAGAAACTTTGGAGGTGTAGGATATTACTAGAGGAGTCAGCAGTACACTGCCGAACTGTGGTTTGGTAGTAATTTTATAAACTCTTTCAAGAAACCAGATTTAAACCTAGTTTACTACCTAGATCGTTACAATGCAAGTGTTATTCCCCCATCGGCATAATATTGAGCAGGTTTGGAAATGTTAAGGCTGTCGGGAAGTATTAACTGCAGAAATGGTCACCTGCATTTACTGTGAAAAAATGCACATACAGGCAGCTTGCTTGTAGCAATCTGAGCAATCAAAACATGTCATTAATAAAATAAATCATCCATCCTTTCTTTCATAAAATGCAGAATGGTCAAACAGCATTCTCATTTGCACTTACTGTGCATTACTGCCTTTTATGTAAGTGGAGTCACAGCTTCTTGTAAATTATCTGCATGATCAACAGATGTGTTTAAGTGTATACAAAACAGGCAAAATTTTTGCAAAAAAATGTTATCATTCGAATATTTGATTCTGAACAAACTTATGTATGTTTTTCAATACAGACATCAAGGACAAAAGCCCTTCATTCTTGAATTCATAAATATTCAGTGGTTTCAAGAATGATGGGCTTTTGTCAATGCTGTTTTTTAAAGAACAATACATTTGGTCACAACTGAGGATCTGAGATGTTACGTACAACGGCTGTAAAATAATTAATTGGTGGATATGGGCATGTGTAAGAGAGACAGAGAGAAAACTGCCTGTCAACTGTACAGATTTTGCATGATTTTCTGACTTAAGGTTACATTACCTGCAGTGCCTTTGCTCTTATTAATGCAGGAATCTGAGCGCACTTACTATTTAATCTTAATCTGTGCACACATGTAGCTGCAGCCCCTGATGTTCATCGTGGTTCACTGTTGCAGTCATTACTGTAGGGTTCTTCTTGCTGGCAGCAGCCTTCGATCGGCCAGAGTCCCAAAGTCTGGGTTCGACGTCAGCTGAAGTCGCTCCTTCCCTGACGTCAGTGCGCCAGGGGTATAAAGGCCTAAGCCGACACCATTTTCCCCAGTCTTTCTTGCCGTGCAGTGCCCGTAGCAAAGCAGTTCCGCAAGTGCAGGTCGGCCGACTCCTGTTTACTTTTGGTGACTTTTGTATCGAAGACTTCTTAAGTACCCCATTGGGGAAACCTTTTTGTTGCTCCAGTCCGATGTCAGAAAAAGTTAATAACTGTATTTCTTGTGGGAAGCAAATACCTCATAAGGATTTTCACTCTTACTGTATACCTTGCCTAGGCCCTGACCACGACATAGCTAATTGTAGGTTTTGTGCTAGATTTAACCAATGCACTATTAGGCATAGGTACGATTTAGCCTTCCATTATTTTGGAAAAAGATTTAATTACAATATGTCATCGGATTCTTATCTGGCTACTGGAGTGTATAAGAGGCACAAGGATAAAGACAGGCCTCCGAGGTCCAAAGCGGATGACATTATTCAACCAGAGCCAGTTGCCGGTTCGTTGGTCATCAGTGAGGCACTTTTGCAGCCCCTGTCGTCCTCCACTTTCGAAATGGTTGCCTGTACCAACTCCCACGAGGAGCCGATGGGACCTTCAGAATTTCCAGGGAATGGACCTTTGGATAATGCTCCCTCAGATGGGTCCGGAGCCGCTGTGCAGGCACCGGCTTCTGAGGGAGTTTTCGGGCCTACACAGCTTCATGTAAAGATGGCTTCAGTTTTGCAGTCAAAGACAAAGACAAATAAGCAAGCACAGGCCCTTTCTGATCAGGGCCCTAGACCTCAAAGACAGATGCTTAAAATGTCTGAAGACCTGTTAACTATGATCAGGGGTTCCCATCCCCCTCCTGACAAGAGACCTAGACTAGAGCCAGATTATGATTCCTCAGATCAAGTTTTAATTTCTTCTGCTTCTTCCTCTGAGCAGGATTATTCCTTCCCTCCTTATGAGGATTCTGATGCTGAAGAATCCCTTCCTTCACCCTCTCCTCCTGAAGATTATTCATTTGGGGAAATTTTGCATGACATGAGAGAGCATTTTCACTGGGAAGGGCAGGAATACTCTGAATCCAAGAAAAGGCTTAAGGATTTTCTTCTGCTCCCACAGCATAGGCCCCTGGCTATTCCCCCTGTATTGGACATTGTGGATGATGTTTTTACATCCTGATTCTTTTCCTCCTGCTCCTGTCAAACTGGATAGGTATTATAGGGTTCCAGATTCTCACAAATTTCTTTTTAAGAACCCTTCAGCTGATCCATAAACTATCTCTCAGGGCCCTAAGGGTGTTAAACCAGCCTCTGCTAAGAATCTTATTCCCTCTGACTGAGAGTCCAGAGCCTTGGAAAGATGAGGCAAAAAAGTTTATACTTCTGCTACATTGTCTATTAGAGCTTTGAATTGTCAATTTCATATGTTGAAATATCAGCAATACCTTTTGTCTGTGTTAAAACAAAAGATGTCTGCTGTTTCTGGTGGTGCAGAAAATAAGGAGTTACAGGATTTATTGCATGCTACTGAGCAGGTGGGTAAACATACCCTGCACTGTGGTTTTGATTCTTTGGAGGCTTATTGCAGGGCTGCAGCAACTTGCACAGTTATTAGAAGGCATGCTTGGTTAAAGGAGCAAAGTTTGCTGGATCAGGTTAAGGCAAAACTTTTAGATGCCCCTTTGCAGCACAATGTTTTGTTTGGGGCCAAAGCTGAGGAGGTATTAAAGAAAATGGAAGACAAAGCCAAATCTATGCAGACGGTTAAAGATTTTCTACAGGTACAACCCCCTAGATTTAGCAGGAACTGGCCAGCTAAACCTTGGTCCTTTCTGAGCTCGGCCAGACCTCAGAGAGGCAGATACAGATGTTCCAGAGGTAGAGGACAGGCACAGCCCCCTTTCAGAAATAAGCAGTGGAGTGCCCCCTCTCCCAAGGGAGGAGAAGATAGGTCACAACCTTACAGGAAACAGTCATTATGACTCTCCCTTACTAGCTCCAGGGGCTCCCCTCCTGGATGTGCCTTTGGGAGGAAAAATCTCTCTTTTTTATCACAATTGGAGCCGCATAACCCAAGACAAATGGGTTCTGGACATAGTTTCAATGGGTTACAAGTTTCATTTCCATACCTTGCCAAAACCAAACGGATGGCCAGATCTGCCAAAGCATCAATGGGCAGAGGCACAACAGCAAGTTCAGTCCCTCATGGCTATGGGGGCCATAGGATTGGTACCGAATTCAGAAATGGGGCAAGGGTTTTATTCAAGACTTTTCCTGGTTCCCAGGAAGGAAAACACATGGAGACCAATCCTGGATGTTTCCGTATTAAGCACCTTCCTAGATATACCAAAATTCAAGATGTTCCCTCTGCAGCAGCTGTTGTCTATGCTGAGCAAGAATGCTTGGATGGTGACTTTGGACTTTTTATTTAGGTTCATAGGTTAGTACTAGGCTAACTGCCCTTTCGAGACATTTTTAAGGCAAACACCTTAACCATTAGGCCACCCTGCATATTCCGATAAGGCAAGAGTGCAGACAGTACCTGAGATTCAAAGCGGGCTCGAAGCATTACCAGTTCTCTGTGCTGCCCTTTGGCTTATCTACTGCCCCCAGGGTCTTTACAAAGTGCCTGGCACCAGTAATGGCATTTTGTAGACAGAAGGAAATTCAAATATACCCTTATCTGGATGATTGTCTCATTCAAGCGGACAACAAGGAGACTTTACTTCAGCATCTGGCTTTTGTGCAGCATCTTCTCTGATGCCTAGGGTTCACAGTGAACCTAAAGAAATCAAACCTGGTGCCCACACAACAGATTACTTTCCTGGGTGCTCTTCTGAGCACTACAACCCAGATGGCTTACTTGACACCAGACAAAAAAGTGTAACTGGCTTCTTCTTTCAAAAACCTAGCTTCAATGAGTCAGCTAACTGCAAGAACAATTCTGCAGGCTTTGGGTTACATGGCATCCTGCATTCTGTTAATACCATATGCAAGACTGCATATGAAGAAGATACAGTAGTACCTCAAGATTGTATGGTCCCAGCATTGCCACAGTTTGGAAACAGTGATCACAATTTTGCCTTGTCTCCGGCAGGAGTTTCTTTGGTGGGCTGAGGCCTGTCTCCAGAACAAGGGGAAGCCTTTCTGTCCCACTCCAGCCAATCAAGTCATAACGAAGGATGCTTCGGACTATGCATGGGGAGCCCACATGCAAGGGAGATGTCTTCAGGGTGCCTGGACAGAGAACCAAATGCACCTGCACATAAATTTGAAGGAGATGCTAGCTGTACAGAATGCCCTAATAGCCTTCAAGGATCTTATTCTACCAGGGCAATTACTGATAAAGATGGACAACACTACAGTGATGTGGTACATAAACAAGGAGGGAGGCTCTCACTCTTACCCCCTGTGCAGATTGGCCATGACTCTGTGGAACACAGCACTGGCCAGCAAGGTAGACTTACAAGCTCAATTCCTGCCAGGAAAGGACAACATTCTGGCAGACAGTCTAAGCAGAAACCTTTCAGATCCACACGAATGGATGTTGGATGTTTGGATATTCAGGATGATAACAGAGGCATGGAGGTGCCCGGACATAGATCTTTTTTCATCCCCCCCAAAACCATCAACTTCAAACATTCTGCACGAGGACCTACCACAAACTAGCATGGAAAGTGGATGCCCTTTCATTCAGTTGGAAATGCCTCTCAGTATATGCTTTTCCTCCTTTGCCTCTCCTACCACGGGTACTTCTGAAGATCAAACAGGACAGACCGCAAATGATTTTACTGGCTCCCAACTGGCCTCGGCAATTCTGGTATTCCACCCTGATGAACCTGGCTCAGGGTCCACCCTGGATTCTGCCACAAATTACACATCACTGTCTCAACAAGACGGCCGGATCCTGCGCAGCCATGTCAAAACTCTGAATCTAGCAGCCTGGCGGATCCAGGGTCTTTAAACAGCTCTACCCTTACCAAACAGGTAATGGACGTAATACTTGAAGCTAGAAGGCCCAGCACCAGGAAATCTTATGCAGGTAAATGGAAAAGATTTTGCTCCTGGAATCAGGCCCAGGGTTTTGATTCTGCAGTTCCAAAATCCCTCTGATTTTACAATACTTAACAGAGATGTTACATAAGGGCCTATCTTTTTCATCTATCAAAATTCATGCCTCTGCTATTTCTGCACACTACAATATGGATCCCCCAATTTTTTCTCATCCATTACTTAAACAATATCTCAGAGGGGCAAAGAATATAAGGCCCCCTATAAGAGCACCAGTTCCCACTTGGGATCTCAACTTTGTTTTGGAAAAGTTAACTTTGTCTCCTTTTGAATCTGCAGCTTCCACAGATTTAAAGTTCTTATCATGGAAAACTGCTTTTCTTTTAGCTATAATCTCTGCCAGAATAGTTTCGGAATTACAAGCACTCATGGCTGTGGAACCCTTCATTATTTTTCATCAGGACAGGGTGTCCCTGAGGACTAACCCCACCTTTATGCCTAAGGTGGTTTCAAAAGTAGCCTTGAATCAGACTATTCATTTACCTACCTTTTATCCTAATCCTCAAAGTGAAGAGGAGAGAATTTTGCATTCTTTAGATATACATAGGCAGCTTCATTTTTATCTGGACAGGACCAAGATTTTCAGGAAATCTGACCAATTGTTTGTAACTTATGCTTCTACTTCACAGGGGAGAGCAATCACTAAACAAACTATTTCTAAATGGATTGCCCACTGCATCAAGTTCTGTTACTCTCATCATGGCAAACCAGTTCCTGTTAATGTTAGAACACATTCGACCAGAGCTACTGCTACTTCAGCAGCTTTTCTCAGTGGAGTTCCTACCAAGGAAATCTTAGAAGCTGCAACTTGGAGTTCTGTGCATACTTTTTTAAGCACTACAACCTCCCTCTCTATTCTAAATCTAGGGCAGGCTTTGCCTCTGCAGTCCTGCAGGGTTTTGTAGCCGCCCCTTCTGTTCCTTCTCCAGCCACCCTTTCTTAGCTTTGGGATTCACCCTACAGTAATGACTGCAACAGTGAACCACGATGAACATAGTACAGTTGTGTACTCTTACCATAAATGTAGATGTTCGAGTGTGTTCACTGTTGCAGTCTGGGTTACCCTCCCTCCTACTCCTATCTCCTCTTTTGTTGTTTTTTGAGTACTGTCTGTGTCTCCTTGGCACTACTCTTTCTCTGAGGTATTTTTGCTGGTGAAATTTGGGAATGTTCTAGTTTGATGTTTGCTTATTCTTCTGACTAAGTTTTTGGCCTGTATTTTTTGGGCACCTGACATCTGGGGCAAGAAAAACTGGGGAAAATGGCGTCGGCTGAGGCCTGTATACCCCTGGTGCACTGACGTCAGGGAAGGAGCGACTTCAGCCGATGTCGGACCCAGACTTTGGGACTCTGGCCGATCGAGGGCTGCTGCCAGCAGGAAGAACCCTACAGTAATGACAGCAACAGTGGACACACTCGAACATCGACATTTATGGTAAGAGTACACAACTGTACTTTTCCTCTTCTGTCCGTTTGCCATGGTGTTCCTCTGCTCACTTGGAAAGAGCCATGTAGTCTGTGGGAATACAGTGGTGTTGTGAATTAAGCTGCCTTCGGACTTGAGCCAAACATTTCTTAACATCTTAAAATTACCCCCACGCGTGTTTCCTACTTGGTATAGCCCACACTTGTAGCTGCCTTTTGAGAGAACTAGCTACTAAAGGCAGTAAAGATGGGATGAATTCCGTTTAAGATTATGGGTTTTGAGGACTGCTATCCATACCAGTATACAGATTCAGAACTTAAAAGTTTTTGGAGAAGCCTTCTACCACAGAAAACTGCTTTCCTGACTTTCTTAATATTCATGGAAACTAAATACAATTTCAGAAGAAAATGAGAGGTAATTTCAAAATGTGCATGATTTCTTGAAAGATGGGAAACTATCAAATGATTTTAGCCTCTCAGTTTCTATAGTACTGGATGCAAAGCAGCATTTGTTTAAAATAAGTTCTGGTCTTTGTTGTACAGTTAATTAGAAAGTGCGCTAAAATGAATTCAGTTGTAAATAACTGAATGTTTATGGTGGCTTGAAGTTTTGTGCACAACATTATTTTGACTGTGGTTCAGTAGTTAAATAAATAACCCAAGGAGATTAACCCTACAGGAATATATTATTTATTATAACTTATAAAGTTTCAAGGGGGGGCTTGTTGAATGAGGGAAAGCTTTTTGACTAACTTAGGAATTATATATTTTTTTTTATAAGGAACAAAAATAAAAATAGCCGCTAAATGCTGATTTGTTTTACTTAATGTGTGGTCTCTTGAAATTTAGATCCATATTCTGTTTTCTTTATTGCTGGTGTAAGTACAACAAGTAACTATAGACAAAACCTAGTAGAGGAAATGTTTTCCAGCCTTAAGGGTAGTAAACAGTTGATTTGTGCACATCCTATGCTGTTATCATTCTTGTACAGCTGTTTTTCCCTTTTTTGTATATTACAAGCAACTCTCAGTTTGTCAACATTTTGCAACTTCAACTTTGTTTCAGTGGGTTGATGCTTATTTAATAGCAAGACAAAAACATCATAATATTTTGTAGAACATATAAAATATGTGCTTCTCTCCCTTATATATATATATATATATATATATATATATATGGATTCACTTTATAACCTCGAATTACTGAAATGTCGAATTTCAGTATCTCAAGACTATAAAACTGAACCCATAAAACACAGACACAAAAAAAACGCGAAAGTCAAAACACCGAAAAACCACACACACAATACTGCACATACACCACAACACCCACATCACAACAAAAACAAACAAAACTACATACATACATAACTCATACACACATAAGCGCCCCCCTGCACCCTTCACACGCACCCTACTTATATATACTAACTCCGAGATCGCACAAACACAAAACAGAAGCCGACTCACACACGCACATTCTCCGACCCCTCACACACACATCAAACACATCAGCACACTCACACACACTCTAACTCCCACGCACAACCCCTAGGAAACACTTACCTGACATAACACCTACATCCACACATGGCACCGCGCACCATCAAAACACAATCCCGGACATTACACAGCATAAGGTCATAACCGCAAATTCGACATATATTCAAATTCGCGATTATGGGCTTTCGCTATTTTTAACATTCGGCTTTATAGCCTCGAGATACTGAAATTCGACATTTCAGTAATTCTAGGTTATAAAGTGAATCCATATATCATGTGAGATGAGAAGGTGAGGTAGCTGGACTGGGCAGTACATTATGTCTGCTGAGGAGGAAGACGGCAGGAATTATGTAGCCCTCTCAGTTTTAAGGTCAGGTGAAAGGGATTAGTTCAGAAAAATGTCTGTTACCATTGATTTTTTTGTGTGTGTGTATATGTATGAGAGATGTACTACTGGAACTTGTGATGCAAAGCACATCATCAGCCATGCAGATGGAGACTCTGAACGAGAGGACACATTCTGTTTCATTTTTATTACAGTTCTGCAACTGCCTGATATGCTGGTTCATGTTGAATTGGGGTGTGTGTGTGTGTGTGTGTGTGTGTGTGTGTGTGTGTGTGTGTGTGTGTGTGTGTGTGTGTGTGTGTGTGTGTGTGTATCAACCTTTTGTTGTTTTCTGTTTGCAAGTTGTAGTGGATCAGAGGAGGATATCCACTGGGTAGTGTTTTACAGGTTCCCTGGATAGTTGTTCACATGTTTTGAGTGGTGTCGTATTGTACTACTGTATTCATACCTGTCAACTGTACAGCTTTTTGCTTTCTATTTTTGGCCTATTTTTCATAACATTTTGGTTTTCTGGCAAATTACTAGCACATCACTAAAGATCGAACTTAGAAAATAATGACAGACATTTGAGTTTCAGACTTCATACCCTTCAGAAAAATGCATGCTAATGCAAAACCTGTTATTCTATCAACTTTCTAGGTCTGTAAGAGCAATATTTAAAAATGTCCATATTTTTGGGCCTTTGTCCCACTTTTATTTATGGCATTGTCCAGATTTCTAAGAGAGTGAAAGGGTTGCTGTGTTTGTCTGCTGAATGATCAAGCAAAAATTAGTTTTACTTTGTTTACTGTGACCACGTTTAGGTAATGCAGTATTTTAGCAAAATAACATGGAAAAACAGAAGGGTTACCTATGCCTGATAGTGTGTTACTTTAAGCCACAGTTGCCCTGACTTTATTTTTGCACTGTCATAACCTACCCCAGTAAATGGTTCCACTGGTCAAAGGGATAAAGCTCCAAGTATGTCCCAGCTGACTCATGTTCAGTTTGTGGTTTGAAACCCATACTGGCTCTTCTTTAGTGGTGAGGTTGTGGGGGACATGCTAGAGACAAGACTATTGCTGTGTTGCCGGTGAGGATACTGGAAATCACAGCAATTCATTACCAAGCTAAGCTTCTGTGTAGGGTTCCAGATGAGGGTTGCATTACTGTAGAGATGCATATGTCCCTTTGAAGAGATCTGTATCATAATATTGACTGCACAAGTAATCCACACTCACATCATCAGCCAGAAAGTGTTGAACATCTGTGCCCCTCCCTTTTGCAGATTCTGGGATCCGCCACTGTAATTTGAGTAGGTTGGGTAGATAAGAGAATTATGGTGAATGTAAAAGGGAAAAGTGTGACAGAATGAAACAAGTAAGGTAAAACTAGTTACCTAAGAGATTCTATTTAGAAGCTGAAGGCTAGGTGTACAAGGAAAAGGGTGCCCTCTGGTGGGTAAACACTGTACTGCTACAGTAGCTCATGGGGGGAAAAGTGGATTTAGGAGTAAGGGTGGGAAAAGTGAAGTCAATTGCAGGAACAACAAGAGAGAAGGGGTGGAGGTAGAGGAGTACAGAGGAGTAAGGCTGCTGGCTATCCTGGCAGGGAAGGGAATGTTTACTACCTACTTAGTTTAGAAAAAATATCTTTTACATACAGTAACAAACATACTTTCTGGCTTCCTTGAAGGGATGAGTTCAGGGAGAAGATAGCCTCTTTTCCTAGATATTAGGAAGAGACAGCAGGTGCTATTGAAAGTAAGGAATCTAGGTGTTCAGGTAGGGCAGGTTATCAACCCTAAAGCAGGACAGGCCTCTTGGCAGGAATAGGTAGGTCACTAGAGCCCAGGACGCACAGCAGCCAAGAGTTAGTCAAGGATTTAAGAAGGAAGAAACTGTTGCAAAAGAGAGTAAAATCCCATGAGTGGAGGAGCTCCCTGGTCAGCCTCAGTAAGAAGCTGAGATCCCTTATAAGATCCTCCAAAGCTAGCTACGAAAACAAAATCGACACTAATTCTAAGGACAACCTCAAAGCATTCTATAGCTATGTCAAGAATCTCAATGTCAACACCCAGATCTGCTCTGAGTTACAACACAAAGGCACGAAAATTACAGAACCAACTGATATTGCCAACTTCCTGGTAGATAGGTTCAGTGATAACTTTACCCCACCCTCACCCCCTAAAGGGCCCATATCTATACAGGAAGAATGCAGTGTCCCTGTAATCACAACTACGCAGGTAAAAGCTGCACTCTCTAAAGCAAACAACACAGCATCAGTGGTACCGGACAACATCCCAGGCTGCGTTTTACACGAACTTCAGAATGAACTGGCTCCCCACTTAAGCACCATGTTCAATAATAGCCTCATATCAGGCTTTGTACCCACTGAATGGCACATAGCAACAGTTATCCCACTCCACAAATGGGGAGCCACCACTGATCCCGGGAACTATCAACCTATTAGCCTGATGAGCCTGGTCTGCAAGGCCATGGAATGTATCATCATGGAAATCATAAACAAAGATATTGGTAATCTCCAAACTCTGGATCCCACCCAGTTCAGGTTTGTGAAAGGCAGATCATGCCTCCTGAATCTGATCGACTTCTTTGAGGCAGTCACCAAAGTTATAGCCTGTCTTGACCTCGCCAAGGCTTTTGACACCATCCCCCATTCTGGAATTATAGTTAAGCTCACTAAACTAGGTATAAATTCCTATGTCACAAGATGGGTTGCCAACTGGCTCACTGACAGAACCCACTTTGTAAAAGTTGCAGACTTCAAATCTGACCTCAAAGCAGTGACAAGTGGAGTACCACAGGGTTCCGTCCTGGGACCTCTCCTGTTTGGTGTCTACTTCTCTGAAGTACAGGCTAACACAGAAGGCCTCTGGCTAACAACGTTCTCAGATGACTGCAAACTAGGAGCCTTAGTCAAGTCCCCAAATGATGTGGACATCCTACAGAAGGGCCTCGCTGAGACAGATGCCTGGTGTCAGAGCCATGGCCTCAAGCTCAATGCCAAAAGGTGCAGTGACATTCCCTTTGGTAAAAACTCTGTACCCATGGTCTGCCACATAGGCAGCAATCTACTTAACACCGAATGTGTGATAAGAGACCTTGGGACCCAGGTGGACAGTAGTCTCTCCTTTGATAGTCACATCACCACAGTAGTCAGGGAGTCCTTCTACATGACACACCTCATCATTCAAGAGTTCTCATCCAGGAAAAAAGAGGTCTTTGTTCCCCTCTACTCGACACTCATTAGACCCATTATAGAATACAACACCCCTTTTGGAATGTACCTCACAAGACATCTGCAGCAGCTGGAAAGGCTCTAGGGACCTAAACCTTTTCACCACAATAACCAGGACATGCTGGAGGGATAGATGCCTGTCCCAGAGACTTCCCATACTCTGGAACAGGCTACCCATCTATGTCAAGCAAAGTTCTTCATTAGCACTCTTCAAGAAAAATCTTGATGAGTGGATGGGAAATAGGAAATACACCCCGGGGATCACTTCTGTGTCTCTGCTCAACAGTGGCACAGGAAAATAACTTTCTTGGGTGGTGTAAGCCAGGGAGCCTTGTGGGCTAGGCTTACGTAGGGCCTTGGGCCGATACCCTAGTACCTACCTATGAACATATGAACCTATCTGAAAATGATCAGCTTAGATAATTTGTACACAGAGCAGCCAAAAGGATAAATGGTTCACTTAGTACCCAAATAATATCCAAAAAAACACATAAAAAGTGAACCAAAGCAACAGGAGACTTAAAAGGCAAAAACTTTAATAAAACAAAAACTGAAATAAACTAAGCGTCTTCACAGTAATATTACTACTACTTCCGCAGACATTAAAAACACATACAACAAGTCTTAATAAATAATTGAATAAAAATCGCATGATCAGTAGATAAAGTATTCAATTGCCATGGTAACCAAACATCTTCACAAACCCTTAAAGGCACATATCAGTAAATGTCACAAAGGATTGCTTAAACCTGTCTACATAATGTCCTGCTTTTTAATACATGCTTCAGTGAGAGTTTCTCAATTAATCCTTTACCCATATCTGCTCTGAGTCTAATTATCCATCTAGTCTCCGTGGCTTCCGTCAGATTCTCTATGTCCCCACCACGTTCATTCATCTCAACCTGTTCTATTGCCATTAACCTAAATGTGCGTGTGGGGTCAAATGTCATTACATGCTTGCCACAGCATTAGTGACACTTCTTATTTTGATGTTGTAGAGATTTTCCCTAATCCTATCCTTAGCCTTGGTCTTCCCAACATATAATATGGAGCAAGTATTACATATAGCTAAATATACTATGTTGTCTGAGTTGCAATCAGCTCTCACATTAAACCTGAATATCTTGCCAGTTTCTAGATGTCTAGAAGATTGAGTAGAATCTAAAAAAAGAACAAAAATTACATATGCCAGAAGAAATAGTGGCCTTTATATCATTCCTTCGTGTACCCCATCTCTATCCCTGGGGTAGCATAGTAACCTTTTTAAGGACTTCTTATTTTTTAAATAAGAAAGTTGGTCTCTCACCAGCTATCTGTTTTATGTTGGGATCACTCATCAAAATGGGCTAATGTTTCTTATAGACATCAACCACTAAATTAGTGGCATTCATATAATAGGTTGATACACCAACTATCTCCTTTTTGGGTCTTCTGTGAGTCTTATGGTCAAGTCCACTGTCCATAAAATAAGGTCTCACTAACTGAGTTCTAATGTTGGAAATTTCGTTGAGGGTATCATTCACCAACTGATTATTGTACCCACTGTGCATAAACTTAGACTTAAGGCAGGGCTGGCCTTTGGTCAACTGGTGCCCTAGGCAAAAGGTCTCCACAGTGCCTCCCTACACCACATCCTGGTCTACTTATACCATCCAGATTAGTGGAAAAGCACCCCCGCTAGAGTAGCACCCTAGGTGGCCACCTAGTTGGCCTATGCCTAAGGCCGGCTATGTCTTTAGGGCATCTATCTCTTCATGAAAATTAACATCCTCTGAATTCAGCCTGAATGCTCTCATCCCTTGACCCCTTACTATATTTCTAAAAATGTGTGTGGGCTACATACTCCTTCTGTGTAACATTGCATTCCTATGACATTGTTTCCAGCAGATCTTTGTGGTCAACCCAGTACCTAATTTCCTGTAAACTTTGACATCCAGGAAATCTTTTTCATGCAATGATTTATTCATAGTAAACCTGAGTAAGGCTGTGTTAGTATTAACATATTGGCTAAAATACTTAAACCTTCAGGGGTGCCAGCCCATAGTAGAAAGAGATCATCAACAAAGCATCTATAAAACAACACCTGTTGCCAAAATGGTGATCTCATCAACATCTCTTCCTCCAAATTAGCCATAACAAGATTGGCATAACTATTGGCAGTAGATGCTCCCATGGCTACCCCACTTCTCTGTATGTAATCCAAACAAAAACAGCGATAAGTTGTAAATTCTGTTTAGCACTAAACTCAAAATAAAAAGCAAAAGAAAAAACAGAAAACTCAAGCAATGCTCATGAAATAAAGGTTTTATTCGCTAGTAAAAAAACTTTCACCAGACTGGCTTCTTCAGGCGAGTATAAAATCAAAAGACATTCTACTTTCCATTTATATAATGCCATCAAATCACATGATCATTCAAAGCTTTTAAAAAAGTTTTCAAAGTAAAAGCTCCATTTAAACCAGATGGCAGATGTGCTCTGAACCTGAGAATCCATCTCATTTCTTCATTCTCAGTCAGCAGCTTAATATCGCCACCTCTCAGTGGCAAAAATAACACTTTTAAAATTACAAAATAAAAATAATGCTCCTCATTTGTTTTAGAAATGTGCTTATATAAGACATCAGTAGCTACTTTACATCGTATATCACTTATATGGTTAATTATTCAGTCCCTTATCCTCCTGTAGGTCATCTCCATATAATACCCATCACATTTCTGACTCATACTGTAGTATATAACATCTTTTGTGTTGCAATTACCATAGGTATAGAGTTTAAAATTTGTACCATATATTGGATGCCTAATTACACTTTATTCATATTTATATATTTACACAATACACAATTATTATACTTATATGTTCCAATCTTAGTGGTAGGGAAATGAAAATAATATTTCGATTGCTCTTTATAGCAAAGTTTTTGTTTAAGTGTATTATTACACTTATACCCAAAGAAAGGTCCCTCTCCTACAGTATGTTTTCATTCAGGTATATCTTGCAATATAGACCAATGATAAGATATTATATCTTTAACTTGTGCTGTATTATTATTATAAGTCAACATACATCTAGCAGTGTTGTTCTTATTAGCTTCACATCTTCTGTTATAATTTCTTTTACAACTTAAATCAGCACTAAAAAATGGAC
The DNA here is from genome assembly GCF_019279795.1 of Protopterus annectens. Taxonomy (NCBI): domain Eukaryota; kingdom Metazoa; phylum Chordata; order Ceratodontiformes; family Protopteridae; genus Protopterus; species Protopterus annectens. The sequence goes on from NC_056726.1 coordinate 923,320,264, forward strand.
GTGTGTCTAATAATCGCTGTTGATTTATAGTCTGTATTGCAACTTGTGTTTCCTTAATATTATATCCCCGTTCTGTAAAATCTAAAGCTAAATCATTTAATTGCCTACACATGCATTGATCGTTGGTGTTTAACGTAGCTATCCTATAACAACAATGCTTGAAAAAATGTGTGGGGGATGCATACTACTACAATGTAGACAGCTATTTTTCTTCACTGCCTTCTTATAAATTTCAGTTTGTATACCATTAATTTAATCTTGTTTCAAAAACACATCTAAAAATGAAATATTTTAATGTGAAACTTCATGTTTAAACTTTAAGTATGAGGTCGTAGTGTTAATATAGTCTAAGAAGTTCATAAGTAGACCAACATCACCCTCCCAAATAATAAAAAGATCATCAGGAAATGTAGTGTAAAAATGGACACAGCTTCTAAAAGGATTGTCACATGACAATATATATCTTGTTTCCCACATATACATAACAATATTTGCATAAGTGTTTGCGATGGGCGTACCCTTTGCGATACCTTTAACTTGATGAAAACACTTTGTATCAAAAGTAAAAACATTATTCTCAAGTATCAAGTAAAGCATCATGCATATCAAATTAATCTTACAAGCATCAAAATCAGAAAAGCTGGTTAAAAAAGATTTCACACAATTAATGCCAATATCATGAGGGATGACAGTAAATAATGAATCTACATCTAAAGTTAAAAATAGCATATTTTTTCCTATATACCCTTTATTCCAGATGTCTGAGGAACATACTACTATCTTTCAAGATAATGGAAATTCCATCTAATAATGGCCCAAGTTGCTTTTCTAAAAACTTAGATAATGGTTCAGTTACCCACCCACGTGCAGTACTATAAGTCTCATTGGTGGGTCTGTACATGATTTATGCAACTTAGGTATACCGTAAATAATAGGTATTTTCACATTTTTAACTAATAAATAATCAAATAACGCAACATCTAATAAACCACTTTCTTGCATGTCACATACTGCCTGCCTTATGTACATTCAAAGACATCTTATTTATCTCATTCCTACTAATCAGCTCATATTCTGAGCTTTGCATCAAGAGATGTCATTTTATAAAAGTAAAATTCAACACTCATTATGACTACTCCCCCTCCTTTATCAGCGTTTTTGATGACAATGTTTTTGTTTTCTACCAAAGATTTTAAAGCTTCAAACTCCTGTTTAATTAAGTTTCAGAATCTTCCAAAACGTGACTTATTGTACATCTTATAAATATCTCTCACAACAGCTTTCTCAAACACCTGTAAAACAGCATTATTATAGGGGATGAATGTACTTTTGCATTTAAGTTCTTCATTAGAATAATTAGAACCTTCACCTTGAAAAAATATCTTGAGGTTCAACTTCCTAATAAAACATTTAAATTCAATCAGTGTTTCAGAAATGTCTAGAGTTCCAGAGGGTACGAAGGTTAAACCTTTAGACAAAACAGAACGTTTATGCTCATTCAACTCATGAGAAGACAAATTAAACATTAAATTTACTTGTTTTGTTTGTCCATTTGACTTCTGGTGAAAGGACGTCTCTGAAATGCTTGTCCTGACAGTCTATCGCTCAGACTTTTCTTGCATGTTCTCTGTGGTGGCATCGGTAAAGGGTTGTTCACTAATATAAGAAAATCCACAGGATCTAAAGCACAAACATGATTAGCATCTACTTGAAGTACGGGCTCGGCAGATCGCCTGCCTGGTGTCTTTAAAGCAGAAATAATAGGATTTACAGGTTGCTGTAAAACCACATCATGAGAAACTTCCTTTTCCTCTTGTTGTCTCAATATGAGCCAAACGGGCTCATCTGCTGTTATTACGGCTTCTTTCAAAGCTGTTACATTATCGGCTAACACAGTTTCAGAGGTTTGTTGCTGCTTGGTGGATGATTCAGTTCTGGGCCAAATGAAAACATGCCCGCTTGAAAAATCATGTAAATCTCTGAGTAACGTTTTCTTTTTAGTCTCAATAAGTTTTGATTTATAAATAAGTAACCTTTTCAGTACTTCATTAAGAAGTTTAGTATGTTCGTTAACTTGTAATGTTTTTATTTTTGATACCAAGTGTTTTCAAGTTAAAGGTATCGCAATGGGTACGCTCGTCGCAAACACTTATGGAAATATTGTTATGTATATGTGGGAAGCAAGATATATATTGTCATGTGACAATCCTTTTAGAAGCTGTGTCCATTTTTACACTAAATTTGTTGATGATCTTTTTATTATTTGTGAAGGTAATGATGGTCTACGTATGAACTTCTTAGACTATATTAACACTACAACCTCATACTTAAAGTTTAACATGAAGTTTCACATGAAAATATTTCATTTTTAGATGTGTTTTTAAAATGAGATGAAATTAATGGTATACAAACTGTAATGTATAAGAAGGCAGCGAAGAAAAATAGCTATCTACATTGTAGTAGTATGCATCCTCCACACATTTTTTCAAACATTGTTGTTAATCAGATGCATAGGATAGCTATGTTAAACATCAACAATCAACGAATGTGTAGGCAATTAGATGATTTAGCTTTAGATTTTACAGAACGGAGATATAATATTAAGAAAACAAAAGTTGCAATACAGACTATAAAATAACAGTGATTATTAGACACATGTCCGATCTTTAGTGCTGATTTAAGTTGTAAAAGAAATTATAACAGGAGATGTGAAGCTAATAAGAACAACACTGCTAGATGCATGTTGACTTATAATAATAATAATACTACGGCACAAGTCAAAGATATAATATCTCGTCATTGGTCTATATTGCAAGATATACCTGAATTAAGACATATCGTAGGAGAGGGACCTTTCTTTGGGTATAAGTGTAGTAATACACTTAAAAACTTTGCTATAAAGAGCAATCAAAATATTACTTTCATTTCCTTACCACTAAGATAGGAACATATAAGTATAATAATTGTGTATTGTGTAAATACATATATGAATCAAGTGTAATTAGGCATCCAATATACGGTACAGATTTTACACTCTATACCTATGGTAATTGCAACACGAAAGATGTTATATGCTACAGTATGTGTCAGAAATGTGATGGATATTATATGGAGATGACCTACAGGAGGATAAGGGACTGAATAATTAACCACATACGTTATATACAATGTAAAGTAGCTACTGATGTCTTATATAAGCACCTTTCTGAAACAAATGATGAACATTATTTTTATTTTGTAATTTTAAAAGTGTTATTTTTGCAACTGAGAGGTGGAGATATTAAGCTGCTGACTGAGAATGAAGAAATGAGATGGATTCTCAGGTTCAGAGCACATCTGCCACCTGGTTTAAATGGAGCTTTTACTTTGAAAACTTTTTTAAAAACTTTGAATGAAAAAGTGTGATCATGTGATTTGATGTCATTATATAAATGGAAAGTAGAATGTCTTTTGATTTTATACTCACCTGAAGAAGCCAGTGTGGTGAAAGTTATTTTACTAGCGAATAAAACCTTTATTTCATGAGCCTTGCTTGAGTTTTCTAGTTTTTCTTCTGCTTTTTATTTCTTTGTATGTATATATTGTGTTCAAACAAAAACATTGTTTTCAAGCACTATTTCCATCAATAAGCAAAGCAGATCAGCAAACCTCCATTCGTATTCACTGTTCCTGCTTAGATGTTTCTTGAGCATCTCCAAACCCTGATCATTTGGTATGACTGTAAACAATGACTTTACATCTAAAGTTACTAACCAAAAGTCCTTGTCTTGACTCTATCTTTGTGATGTAAACCCATATAAATTAGTTAAAAAAACTGTTTAGAATATTTCAACACACATTGATTCTTGTCCAAGACTGGTCTTAAGTTCTTTTCTAGGAAAATGGAAAGTGGTTCCTTGCACCAATTATGGGCAGATACTGTTGGGCTAAGAGGTGGATGGTAAGCATCTTTATGCACTTTCAGCAATCCCTGTATGACTGGTAATAAGGAATTGTCCACAATAAAATAGTTGTATAAATCTAAACTAATGTCCCTCCCCAATTAACAATCATATAGAGTGTTATATATCCTGACCAGCATCTTCTTCACCTCCATGAAATTAAGTTTCCTATACACGTCACTATCACTCAGCATATATTTCATAGAACTGTAATAAATTTCATGGTCTATCACCACTATAAAGCCACCTTTTTCAGCAGGTCTGATGACAATTGATTATTCTGTAACTCATTAAGTGTTTCATATTCTGCTTTATTTAGATTCATAAATCTCTTGTATTTATTTTTGTTTGAACTCTTATTACTATCATTATTATTTGCACTCCCATTGTGATATACATTCCTATTACAACTCATTTAACTACCTTCTCCATGTGCAATATCATGAAATTCATTCTCACACAGTCTACTAAAAGTTTCTAGCACAGGATAATTAACTGGTAAAAACATACTTGGTTTCTTAAAAGATAAAACATTCGTATGTCCACTGTTCTTAAAAATCATTTTAAGCATGACATTCCTGGTAAACATTTTCAGATCTAAGACTAGATCTGTTACCTCAGATGATCTTGCAGGTATAAAACTGAGTCCCCTCTCAAGAAGGCTGCACTCACTGTCAGTCAATCTCACTGAAGATATGTTCCAAATTAGGGATTGTCCCTCCCTTGCCACATCTTTTTCAAAGTTCTTGTATTCCCTGGTTTGTGTTACAGCTTCTGTTTTGGTCGACCTCGACTTCTGGATCAGTTCCTGCATACCTGAGGGTATGAATCTATTGTTTTCTTTAATGTAATTGGAAACAATGGAAAAACCTGCCCCATATCATTGATTCCGCTCTCTGTATTATTATTTCTCCCAGAGAGAGAGGCGTATATCCCTTTTCTGCTTAGACATCTCCTGCAATGTAACAATGACATCTATCATTGGAGGAGTGGTATTTTTCCTCCTTGCACATGTGATTTTCTCGGCCGTTTCAATTTGTTTGTAGAGTGCAAAAATACACAGCTTTATCCAACGGCTAGCTAGATCAAGTAAAACAGACAATGGGAAGCAAAATGCACTTTTTCAGTATGAACACAAGGAAAGGCAAATAAATAATTCAGGATATCAACAGCAGTGTAGAAAGGGAGGAGCTTATTAAGCTCAATTTACAGTAGGGGTGGGCAGCTTAAAGTCACCAGGTGAAAGAAACAAATCAACAAACAGGAGAGTGGGTGGGAAATACAGCAGGGAATCACCAGCAGTGCTTTAGTTTATGCAGACTTCAAATCTTTTTAGACAAAGACAAAGGCTCAGATTTTCACTGAGTATTTAAGTATCATTTAAGAGAAAATTAAACCAACGAAGAAAACATATGAAATAATCAGCTTGGGTAATTTGTATCTGCTCCTCGCATAGAACAAAAACTCCATCCCAAGCAGACTTCTTAAAACAGAAAACAAAATAGAGTGGGTATAAGAAAGCATGTCTAAAAGGTCACAGACAAAAAAATTGTTTTTTACCCAGCAGGGATTCACCAGTAGTGCTTTAGATTATGCAGGCTTCACGTCTTTTCAGATAAAGACAGAGGCCCAGAATTTCACTGAGTATTTAAGTATCACTCAAGAGACAATTTAGCCAATGAAAAAAATGTGAAATGAGCAGTCTAGATAATGTGTGTGTCCCTCTTATGTAAGAAAAAAAAAGCTCCAGGCCAAGTAGATTTCTTAAAACAGAAAATAAAATGGCACAGGTATCAGAAAGCAATTCTAAAGCAGCACTAAAAGGTCACAGACAAAAAATGTAAGTTTTTCTCACCCAGAAGGGGATCACCAGCAGGGCTTTATATTATGCAGGCTTCAATTTTTTTCAGACAAAGAGTTAAACATCACTTAACTTATTAATCATCACTTAACCTATTAATGGCATGTGCAGTTCTACCCATGACCAGAGGGTTCAAACGCCTCAACAATTACCATTGACTTATTGGTTGTTGATTACACACACATTCTAATGCCCAAATAAAGCTATAAATATTATTGCCCTCTTTATAATATAGCCGTGGTTTGGTCCCAAGCGCGAAGCCAACAAGGGAGCCAACCGTTGTACCAAGCAACATTACACACCAGAAGTGAGTTATTAACATTATTTAAGAAAAGAAACTATTACTTTTCTTAAATAATGGCATAATATAATGCCTGTTTACTGCCCTTCCGCAGATGTCTGGCATCGGCAGTTCTGATGTACGGCGCCCGCGCAGTACATCAAAAAGCAAGATCTCCATGTTAAATGAGTTTAACATGGCGAGACAAAATAAGCAACGGACATCTCCGTTGCTTATTTTAACTGTCTCGCTATGTTAAACTCATTTAATATAGAGAAAAAAAAGCAACGGAGATCTTGCTTTGTCTCGCTATGTTAAATGGGTTTAACAAAATAAGCAATGGAGATCTCCGTTGCTTATTTTAGTGTCTCGCTATGTTAAACCCATTTAACTATAGCGGACAGTGTTTTAAAACGAAGTTATACTAATGGAAAAAGTCGACCTTTTCCATTAGTATAACTTCGATACAACGGGCACGCTGGCCAATCAGCATGCGGTTGAAGGTCATGGTATGACATTATTGAAAAGAAACTATTACTTTTCTTAAATAATGGCATAGTATAATGCCTGTTTACTGCCCTTCCGCAGATGTCTGGCATCTGATGTACATCGACTGATGAGCAAAAAAGAGGAGAGCAAGATCTCGTTGCTTTTTTTAGTAGTCGCTATGTTAAATGAGATTAACACGGACATATCCGTTGCTTATTTTAAAACTGTCTCGCTATGTTAAACTCATTTAAAGCGAGATAACAGAAGCAATCTTCTCTTCATTTGCCGAAACTACTGTCTCGCTATGTTAAACATGGGTTTAACATAAGCAACGGAGATCTCCGTTGCTTAACTTAACTACGCTATGTTAAACCCTTAAGCGCACAAAAAGCAGTTATACTAATGGAAAAAGCGGACCTTTTCCATTAGTATATCTCGATTTACAACGGGCACGCTGGCCAATCAGCGTGCACGTTTTGGGGGGGGTCATGGTATAATGAGAAAATAATTCATTACTGACCTTGGCCTCCAGGAGTGGGTTTTCACCCCTGCCACACAAATTCATATAATGAACATTAAGTATCTCTTTCTCATTGCTGACATGATTTTTCTCTTTTTTCTCATTCCCCCCTCCTCTTGCAGCTTTAGGCCCTCTATTGTATTATTTCTAAACGTATCTTAAGCTCAAGCATTTCTTCTCTAGCTCCAGCTCAAGCTTCCAAAGATTACCCTTCACTTTAATATCATCTGCAGGCTGCATGCTGCACTCACTCTTTTTTGAAGTAGCCTGCAGCATCTGTGGACAGAATTTCAAGTGAACACAAAGTGGTTTTAACTAATCCTGGGTCAGGCCAGCATATGGGATACTTTTTGATTTATACTTTTTAACCAGTTCTGCTATGGACTTGGAGTACATTTTTTCTGTCTTCCTAGTGACTCTAGAAAATAAAGTAACTTTATTCAGATACGCTCCTATATAGTTATCTTGTACATACAACTATAAACATACCCTTTGTTGACAAAACTCTTTTGCAGACCATTGAGATCCAGTTTACAATACTGCACTGTCACAAGCCAATTTATTATGGGACAAATGGGATGCTAATCTCAAGTGATGTCACCAATTTAATATGTGATGGTCAAGGGTATGGTATCAAAATCTGCATTACTGACACATATTCATGTGCAAGGAAGTTGCCCTTAAAAGAATAAAGCAAATCTGTAGTGCTGCCATAGACTATGGCCAGTACCAGGTCCACTCAAATAAGCGTTACAATGAGTAGCTAAGTAGTGGATTTAAAGCACTAACTTCCCAGGAATTCCTTCATTTCACTCATAAGCCAGTCACTTTAAGTGCTATCTTACCAAAAATAAATAAACTTTTTAAAACTATTTTGCCTTCAGACACACATAATCCTATGGTTTCACACGGTCACCAGACAGATATTGTGACACTCAGAGGTTTGGATTACTAAACACTTTTTAAACTTTGCAATCTACATACACATAATGTTAGCTATAGCAATCAATCTCTGAAATGTGGATGCCAGCACATAATTTACCTGTTTTGATAATTGCACTTGTATACAAAAGTAAATGACAACCAGAAGACTTGAAACTGAATAATAACATTCTTTACCAGAAAAAAATAAGAAATATGCAGTGAAATTTAAATATACATGCAACTATATGTATGTATGTACAAAGAGGTACAAATAAAACATTTAAACAAATAGCACTTAAGACAATAGAATCAATCAGCAATCTGTTCACACTATTGCCAGTAGCTGAAGATTCGCAGTATTTCAAAGTTCAAACTGTTTATTGCCTGTCTATTGTATATATAAATATTGTCTATTTCAAGGAAAGTCCTTGTGCGAGTAAAAATATCTTCTGAAAATCCTTCTTTGGGCTCTTGCCCATTAGTTTTAGAAATTAATCTTCAAGTGATCTGTTGATATATATCTATTTTGACAGGGTTTTTTAAATTATTAATTAAATTATCGACTAATGTAATTTGATCCTAAGACAAAATACACATTTCCTTCACTTCTAGCACTGACTAGATCAGATCTGAAAGTAACTTTCTAAAACTATCTAATATTATTATTATTTTACATTTGTTTACTGGGAAATGTCCAACTGGGTAGGATTAACCAATTTGCAGCGGAGGCCTGGGTAGAAAATCTGCATACAGTAATACATAAGATATAAACAAATATAGTATTAAATACAGAAAAAATACAGTGATAAAAAAAACAGTAAGTTTAGGCAGCATACTGTAAAAACTCAATAATAATAATAATAATAATAATAATAATAATAATAATGCACAGTGAACTATAGACAATAGAGAATACAACATTTTTATCTTGGACAACATTTGTAGTTGGATGTTTTGGACTGGGTTAGAACATACATTTAGCAGAAACTGTACTGAAACTCATGACTAGTGTTTGGCTGGTATAGTACATGCATATAGTAGAAACAGAATTGGGATTCTTGACTGGATTATACATTTGATAAATATAGCTCAATTTAGTGTTTGGTGGTGAAAGCATATGATGGTGGTATAAGTCGATACATCAGAATATGCACTAAGCTGTAAGAGTAAGCATAAGAATGCCATCTGCTTTATGGACTAGTACAATAATAACAGTACAGAGTAAATAAAATAAGCTGTGCTCAGACCACTCTCTTGACCCCCCCCCCCCCGGAGTAAATGCCTAGCCTGTGCCTTGTATTCCACTACCAGAGTGGTACCATTTTGTGGCCACTATGTTACTTTATACTGTTTCATCTGTTTTCAGTAAAACTAGATGGGGCTTGATGTGGTTTATTTATAGGCTAGATATGAGAGAATACTTTTACTGTGCTACTATCCATTAAGATATTTTGATTGTGACAGGGTATCCTTATTATATAATCATGCATGACTAATACCATGGGCGTGATGTTGTTTCAAAACATATCCCTTGAGGGAGTGTGAATAATGATGACTGGAGTCAACTGGTTCATATCTAAAGGCAAGTTTTTTTGTACTACAGCTGAAACATTTTAAGAAGTTTCCTTCCTGTTCCCAAACTACTGTAGTGCCTCTCACATGAACACCTACAGAACATAAGCAAAGATCCTCCAGAAGCCTTGAAAAGGAGCTGCAGCAGCAGAGCAGTCTCTCTCTTAGCCAGCAAAGGTATTCAGCCCAAATCTTAATGTGGGCCACCTTGCTTACTTTTGGCAAAGACATGCTGATTAGGTTGTATCAAGTGGAAGATGGGAAGTAGTAGTTTGGCTAGCACCTTTGTATCAAGAGGAAGATGGCAAATAGAGATGGTAGTAAATTGCCATTGTTACTGATAACTAGTACACGTGTAGCAATTTAGGGGCCAAGATTTTTCAATAGGCTTTATGAAAGTATGACACCGTCATATCAAGACCACCTAACTTCCCCACAGATAGTGAATGGATGGAAGAAGTAACTTCAGTTAAACTATGGGGAAAATTTAATTTAGCAAGGTCTGACTGTAAAAAAATGACTCTGCTGCTAAAAATGACACATAAATCATAGCATTCAGAATAATAGTGTTTCATTATGTGATTATCACTGTAGACTCAAGGTGTATTTCCCACAGATGTCTTTTCCTACTACATATGTGTCAGGCTTCCTGCAATATAAGAATGAGATAAGTAGTGTGTGAGATATTATTCCCTTAGCTCAGTGTAAAAAAATTACCCTTTTCTCATTTCATGTAAAGTTCACTAAATTTCATTGTATTTAAGCTTTGTTTGGTAGACCTAAGCTGCCAACCTAATTTATTATCCTGCAGCCATTTCTCTTGGATTCATTTTTATGTTAAGTTCCCTTTCTATTTCATAGTATTTGGTATCCCTAATGTTTTGAATAATAACTCAGTTGGACTTGTTCCTTATTTAAAACATGAAAACTTCCCGATGCACTTCTGTGGAGGCCTTACACAGACTAGGAACAGTTCATCTAGCTCTTATTGGTTCATAGGTAATTACTGGGTTAACTGCCCTTGTGGGCCAATTTATGCCTAGACAGTTGCCCTTAAAAGGTAACAATCAAACCCTACAACTTTTATTTATTTATTTTCCATTTGTTTACCAGGAAAGTCTGACTGGGCCAGAAGCCCATTTTTAGCAGAGACCCAGGGAAAAAAGCTCCACTACAGCACGTTAAAGAACAACTACAGTGATAGTTGCTAAGTTAACATAGAGAAATATGTATTGTTCATAGGTTCATAGGTGTTTACTAGGCTAACAACCACAAGGGCCTTTTTAAGCCTAGCCATGCATACCAAATCTCTGGCAAATTCTTATACCCTTGATAGGTCTAAGCATGGGCTTGGGAGCTGAACCATTTACAGGGTACCTGTGTCCATTAGAAACATAGGTTCCAAACCAGGGATGAATTTCTGGTATCTCATCCAATTGTTCAAGTTGCACTTGAAATGGGTTAAGGAGGAAGTCTGCTTCTCATGGATGACGAACCTGTTCCATAGACAGGATAGTCGCTTGGATTCATACCTATCTCTGCAGCAGGTCCTCTTTATATCACAGGCAAGGTTTAAGTCTTTAGAACGGGTAATTCTGGTGTTGTTTGTTTTGTGGGTATGCAGAAGGTCCATCAGAGTGGGGTCTGACAATGCCCTGCCTGCCAGGCATAGATCTTCACTCAAAAGCCTGTAGGAGACAGAATACATGGACAGAGTCTTGAGGCAGTCTGCATACGACATTTTACTTACACGCTATATTCTTTTAGTGAGGAATTTCTGTGGACATTCCAATTGTTGGATATGCCTGGTTGGGTACATACCAAAGGGGGCATTGTACTCAATTATAAGTCTGATGAATGCTGAATACAGTGGAACAATGACTTCCTTGGACTTAGATGCCATACCTTTGTTTATAAGTTGTGCAACACTGTAGACATGTGATGATCAAAGGCAAGATTACTATCTATGTGTGTCCCTAAGTCCCTGAGTACTGGGTCAACTCTAAGGGGTATGTTGTCAATATGATAGTTACCAAGGATGGATGACTTACCAAACGATACTATTATGCATTTCTTGTCATTTAGTTTTAGTCCATGGCTCTGACACCAGTTGTTTGTCTGTGTCAGCCCCTCCTTGAGAACATTTGTGTCAGCATGAGATTCAGTGACAGCTCCTAATTTGCAATCATCTGCAGATTTAGTCAGCCAGAGACCACTGACATTGGCCTTGACTTCTGAGAAGTAAATGCCAAAAATGAGTGGCCCGATTTCTGATCCCTGAATGACTCCACTTGTGACTGGTGTCTTTGTAGAAGTGGACTCCCCGATTCTAACTTCCTGAGTCCTGTCTGTGAGCGAGCTGGCTATCCACTGAGTGACATACGGATTTGTACCTAACCTCTTGAATTTGTGAACAATGCCCAAGTGGGGTATTGCGTCAAATGCCTTGGCCAGGTGAAGGTAGGCAGTGTGAATGATATTCCTCTTATCCATTGCTTTGGTGACCTTCTCAAGGAAGTCCACCAGTTGAGTAGGCATGATCTGTCCTTGATGAAACTAAACTAGGTTGGGAACAGTGTCTGGATATTTACTATATCTCTATTGATCATCTCGATGACAATTCTTTCCATGGCTTTACATATAAGACTAGTGAGACATATGGGTCTGTAGTTTCCAGAGTCTGCAGATGGCCCACCTTTGTACAGAGAGATGACTGTTGTCTTTCTCCATTTACAAGGCACAAAGCCTGTTTGAAGGCTACAGTTAAATAGTAATTCCAGAAACCCTGATATGTCATGTTTCATGCTATTTAGAAGGCTTCCTGGGATATTGCTTGGGCCCATTGATGTAGTGTTCTTGGTCTTAGAGCCATAAGGACCTGCTCCCTAGTGATAGTATATTTGATGATATTTCCTGAGGAAAGGTTGAGAAGGAGAGACGGGTAAAGTTGGAGCTGAATTTATCAGCCATTAGGTTTACTATATCTTCTCCCTCAGTATAGGTGGCTCCATTTACAGTGAGTTCTGCACATAATAGTGTGTGTATTGCCTTTAAGGTTTTGGACATAGCTAAAGAATGCTTTGTGGTTGTACTTGGCCTGGGAGATGAAAGCTAACTCAAATTTGGTTTGGTAGACTTCATTTGTCCTCTGAGTTGTTTGTTAATTTGATGAGAGTGCTTTTATCCTGCAGGGTAGTGCACCTCCTATTTTTGCCATGCTTTTCTAACTCCTGTTATGTAGCCTATTGATTTTGTGATTTCACAAGGGTGGCTTGTTCTTTGAGTTAGTTATGTACTTCTTCCTGATGGGTACAGCTGCCTCTATGAAGCTATTAACATGCTTGCACAGGGTGTCTGTGAACAGTTCTGCATAGGCAGCAATGTTCTCAGGGTTTATGGGGGCTTGAAATTTTGCCAGGTTCTCACTTAATAGCAGGAGGTTAGCCTTATAATAGTTCTTTAACATTCCAGGTTTAGCTGGGAGTCCAGGTTTTATTTTTGCTTCAAAGGAGACCATTTTGTGGTTTGATCTTACCAGGGAAGGCATTACAGTAGAGGGTGTTCAGCAGTCTCCCATATTAGTGAGGACCAGATCCAGTATGGTCACACCCTTGGTTGGTGTATTGACTATCTGGTCCAGGGAGTTTGTGTTTACAAAATCCAGGAATCCCTGGGCATGTACGTTTGGTGTCGTACAGGATTCCCAGTTAATAGTGGGGTAATTAAAGCCACCTATGAATATAGTATTAGGTTAGATGATTAGTGTTTCTAATAAGTCTAAATACATGGTATAGGTTTCATGGGTGATAGAGGGGGACCTATAGATTTCAAGGAAGTGGTATTGGATTTTACCTGTGGTGATTTGAACATAGTGCAGCTCAAGTGCATTGTCCTGTTTGACCAGCCTTGAAGGCGATACCTCCACCTTGAGTCCCTGCCTGTGAAGTAGTTGGCCTAACTGTGTGGAAAGCATTATAGCCTTGCACTGTTGATGTACTCTCTGTGGCATTAAACCATGTCTCAGTGACTGCACACATGTCAGCATTCTCTAATGTAAAGAGAGCTTCTAGGGAGTGGAGATTTTTGTTTAGACTCCTAGCATTGAGCAGTAATACCTTTAGATTTTCTTGGTTTTGGTTTGCTATGTTGGAAGTACTTTCATTTTGGCATTACCTAAAAAAGGCACTATGGGGGAAGACAAAATTTTTAGCTAATATTCGAAAACCTAGAGGGGAGAAGTGTAGACCATCCCTGGCAAAGCAGTATGGTCTGTAGACCATCTCCTTCCATGCTGACAAATTTTGCAAACCCTTAGAATGACACCAGAAACTAAGCCAATTATTAAAGTCAATCATCTTTTGTTCATATTGTGGCATCATCTTTGGAGAAGGTAAAATGCTACTCAGTGCTAAGGCTCATACCAGCCTGAGACACATATTCCGAGATGATTGCAGTACGATGTTTACTCTTATCTCTATGAGAAAATTAATACTACTAGGCAAATGTCTTACACCTTATACTGGTATTATACTCTGACATATGTCATTACCTGTCAGACTGTGGGCCGGATTTACGATGGCTTGCACGGAGTCTATGAGTAGAGTAAGACCCCATGCAGCCATCATGTCCGACGAGCGATCCACGAACAGCCTGTAAGGGCGTGTAAGAGAGCTCCTAACACGTCTCCTACACGGAGAGGGCTGTGATATGCAAATTACCTCACTTGCAGCCGAAAGGCATGCAAATGAGGTAAATTTGCGATCCAGGAAGCAGAAACCTGTCCAAGTAGGAGACGTGTTAGCTGCAGAAATTTACTCAGTTGACAACTGAGTACCATTCTGCAAATAGCACAATGGAGCCTTGTCAGCTCCAAATAAAGGTTGCATATGGTTGAGGAAGCACGCCAATGGCCAAATATGCGGCCATTGGAAAGTTTCCCTGATGCAAAATTAAAATAAAAATAATTTATTTTTTTCGCCGATTTCCGATGTTTAAGCGTAGCGCAGCACAAACGGGGTGTGCTATAAAAATCATAAAATAAGGCAATAAAAGCCACAAACATGGAATTTATGAAAATTGTCAAATTACAATGTAAGGGAATAGCAGGCTGAAGACAACATGGCCACCGAGTAGGGGTTGCTAAGGGGAGAAGCACAGTCTAAGACATGTAACCAAGCATTAGTAGGCAATCCTATGTAAATGAGTGTTAGGATAGTGAATCGCACTTTTACATACATACAAATGAGCACAGTTAGTGGAGTGTAGGAGTAGGATATGGGGAGGAACAGAGTAGGAGATAGGTGACATCACAAGGGGGGTATGTATGAAAGTAGTGCAGCTCATTGGAGGACAGTGGCATCTGTTAGGTGTCAGTTAGACATCATGGAAAGAGGTGTGTCAACAGGTAGGCCAGGGAAAGCCAAGAAATGGAAGGTGTATACTGTGGATAACATCAGAGTTTCTTGCTGAGCGGGTATGCGCGCGTGTGTGCACCTGTAAACTTGAGTAAGACAAAGTGTGTGTGGAAGTGTGAGTGTTCGCGTTTAAGTCGGAATAAGCATGTATAAGGCTGTTAGAATACCTGTAAGCTTGTTTGCACTGGTGTGCACACGTTTTAGCCCGAATAAGCAAGTTTTAGTGTGTCTAAGCATGTATGCGCATGTGTGAGCTGCTGTGAGCGTGTTTGCACTTGTATGCGCATCGTTCCCCCTGAGGAAACAGAAAAGAAAAAGGAAGCACAACAAATAGCAGGAAGCTACCAGGTGATACTAGTAGAGGTAGCAGGTGAAAACAATCCAAATCAGGCAATAACACAGGCAGAACATTAGCCTAGACCAACCCAGCACTTAAAACTCTGCAAACAACAGTGCAGTTTGTTTCTCACAAGAGACACTGAAACACTGGAGTATGCTACTAGAACTGAAAACTGAAAAAGCTTCACTCAGACAAAAAATGCTAGGGGCTGCCATTGCTGTTATAAGACGACATATGCAACATGCTGAGGGTGGTGATAATGCAAATGCTGCCGGACAACCCACAGTGAGGAGATGGAGAAGAGTGTACAGGCCCAGGGTCACCTACCAGGGGTTATATGAGCTGGAGATAGTGGAGCACTATAGAGTGGACAGAGACCTCCTGCAGCAAATTATTGAGCTGTGCAGGCCACGCCTCACACACAGAACCAACAGAGGGAAACCCATCCCAGTGGAAAAAAAGGTATGTGTTGGCCTAAGAATACTAGCAACAGGTACCTTCCAGAGACCAACTGGTGATATGATGGGGATATCACAGGCATCAGCATCCAGGGTACTGCACCAGTTCCTGGATGCCATGTCACCACATGTCGGTGATCATGTATATCTCCCCAGTTACCGTGAGGTATTGGCCAGCAATATGCGTCTCTTCCAGCAAATAGCAGAATACCCTGAGGCAGTGGGTGCAATAGACTGCACGCATATACGCATCAAAGCACCAGCTGGTGAGCAGGATAGGGCCTACATTAACCACAAGGGCTTCCCCTCCATCAACTGCCAAGTCGTGTGTGATGCCCAGGGCATAATAATTAATGTGTGTGCTGGCTGCCCTGGAAGCTACCATGATTCCCATATCTGGCATCTGACGCAGCTGTACCAGACATTTGCCAATGGGGACATCCCACATTGTCACTTAGTGGGGGATGCTGGCTATGCACTGGAGCCGTGGCTGATGACACCGATCAGAAAAGCACACACACCTGAACAAGAACACCATAATGAGGCACACACACAAACACAAAATGTAATCGAGCATGTGTTTGGGTTGCTCAAGTCATGGTTCCAGTGCCTGGACATATCTGCTGGAGCCTTGCAATACTCACCAACTACATGTACCTAAATTGTCATGGTATATGCTATGCTACATAATATGATCCTGCGAAAACAGCTGCAACAGGACCAGCATAGGCCTGGGCCAAACAGCCCCCCACCAGTGCCAAGGCCATCACAGGCAGAGCGTGACTCGGAGGAGGAACAACCTGAGCCTGCCCCAGTAGGCAGAAGGAGGCATGCCCAGTATGCCTTGGCCTTGGCAAAGAGACAATGCATAGCACATACACTGTTTCAGTAGGAACCCTGGAAATTATACCTCTCTCTGACTCACACATATAGTAAAAGGGATGCCTAATTTGACACTACCTGTTTCCAAACATGTATAGGGAGTGCAGTATGTGCATCTGACATAGGCAGCCCTGCAGCACCACCTGAGGCATGATTGCAATGTGTTAAGCAATCTAAGGTAGTGCTAAACAGCATTTACCACCATGTCGTATATGCAAACTTGATGACCTTCAGTAGCATCCTACCCTCACCAAACATGAGGCCACAATATGAAGACAAGATGATCAATTACAACAATTGGCTTAAGTATTGGTGTCAGTGAAAGGGGATTCAATACCTGTCAGCCTGGGATGAGATGCTCAACAAGACGTGATGCTTTGCTAGGGATGGATTTCACCTATCACCTGTGGCCTATTGGATATTGCCAAAGGCTCTTGTCACCCCCATAGTGCCTTTTTAGGGAAGGCTCAAAAGACAAACCCACCTCCATAGGTATCACAAGGGATAAGAAAGTATAAGTAATGCTACTCAATGCCAGAAGTCTAAACTGCAAGATGCACACACTCCAAACACTCCTCAGCATGGAGAATGTTGATATCTGTGCAGTAACAGAAACCTGGTTCAAGGCTCCCAAGAGCACCCTAGCATTCATAGGTACACCTCATACCATGCTTTACAGCTGCAAAACATGGAACAAACTACAAAAGGAGGGTGAGTATCAATATTTGTCAAAGATACCCACACCCCCAGGTTGGTGGCACAGCATGAAGCATCAGAGACTACCCACGTGTAACCAACAGTGGGTAAAACCACCTTCCAGTTCATAGCCTGCTACAGACCACCCTCCTAAACCCAGGAACCACACTTGGCCGACTGGAGAACACATGAAAATATGAAGATCTCCCCAAACACCATTATATTTGGCGGCTTCAACTACCCAAACATACACTGGGAGCATTACCCTAGCTCCAACACCCTAGACCAAAGGTTCCCAGAATTTATAAACCAAAATGCCATGGAACAACTTGCTACCACTCCAACAAGAGGGGAAAACATAATGGACCTGATCATCACCAACATGTGGACTCTATGCCCAAGACCAGAAGTGTATCCCTCACTGGTACGATCACACCAGATAGTAATCGCACTGGATATTCACATCCCCACCCCAGCCCATGGCCAGAAAACCACAGTGAAAAATGTTCACTAAAGCATATGTCACACACCTCAAAACTGAGGTGGAATCCTTCACAGCCCTTGTGTCTGTAGAAAATACTGCCCAGACCTCATAACCCTTTATAAACACATTCTATGAACACCATCAGGAATGCATGGATCATGCAATCCCAAATAAAACCAAGACCCAATCCTCCAAAGGCAGGCATCCTGTTTGGTGGACCCCAGCCATAAACAAACCATACAATACAAGGAGGAAGCTACTCTATGATAGATCCAAATCACAAAAAGGGAAGCCATCTCTGACCAGTATTATTGAAAAACAACGTCCACACATAAAATTGTCTAAGGCCATCTGTGAGATAAAAATTGTACAGGACACCAAGGATAATCACAAGGCATTCTTTACTTATTGTAGGAACCTGTGTGGGAATCCCCAGATATGTTCAGAATTAGTCCAAAATGACAAACAATACAACAAACCCACAGACATTGCCAACATCCAAGCTGACAGGTTCAGTGCAAACCAACCCCCCCCACCAAAAGGTCAAATATCTATCCCAGCAGAGTGCTGGCCCCCTGACATCACAGATGCTCAGGTAACAGATAGCCTCTCCAAAGCAAAACACACAGCATCAATGGGACCAGACGGTGTCCTGGGTTGTGTCCAACATGAACCCCAAGAAGAATTGAACACACACATAAAACCAATGTTCAATGTCAGCCTTAACACACAATATGCACCCAAAGAGCAGTGTACAGCAACAGTGGACCCTCTCCACAAAGGTGGAGCCTCAATGGATACTGCAAACAATTGCCCCAGAAGCCTGACTAGGTTGGTCTGCAAAGCTATGGAAAGGATCATCATGGACCTCAGAAATAAACATATTGGGGACACACAGACAGTGGATCCTACCCATTTTGGCTTTGCTAAGGGCAGATCCTGCCTCTTAAACCTGGTTGAGTCATTTGAAACAGTCACCAAGGCCATTGACGAGGGGATGGTGGTCCACACAGCCTACCTGGACCTTGCAAAATCCTTCCATACAGTACCCCACTTGGTCATCATAGATAAGATCACCAGCTTCAATAGAAACCCCTATGTCACTAGATGGGTTGCAAACTGGCTCTAGGACAGAACCCACATGGTCTGAAATGCTGGAACCATGTCAGACCACAAACCAGCTACAAGTGGCATCCCACAAGGCTCAGTCCTGGGACCTCCCTTGTTTGGTATATATTTCTCAGAGGTACAGGCCAACACAGAAGGACTGTTGGTGAACAAGTTTGTAGATGACTGCAAACTGGGCACCATAATCAACCCTCCAGGTGACACAAGCATCCTACAAAAGGGCCTCATAGAAACAGACAACTGGTGTCAGAGCCATGCCCTCAAGCTAAACACAAAACAGTGTATAGTCCTCCCCTTTGTCAAAAACTAAGTGCCCACAAATTACTACATATGTGCTAACTCATTATGTATGGAAGAAGTGATAAGGGACCTGGGGACCCAAGTCGATAGCAATCTCACATTCGACAACCATGTGGCCAAAGTGTTCAGAGAAACATTTCATATAGCCCACCTAATCATGAAGGTAATCACATGTACATCATTGGAGGTCATTGTGCCTCTTAACTCATCCCTCATCAGGCCCATAATTGAGTACAATTCCCCTTGTGGGATGTACCTTTTCAGACACCTGCAGCAGCTGGAAAGACCACAAAAGTACCTCACCAGGAGGATCAAAGGGCTCAAACACATGCCATTCACTGCCCGGTTAAAGAAACTGCAGCTCCACTCAGTGGCATATTGCCTGCCCAGAGGCGATCTGTGCCAGGTGTATAAAGCCATGTCCAACCTGGAATCAATGGACATGCCGCATCTTGAAAAATCAGAATCCCATCAAGCTATGCACTCAAGAGACCTGAACCTCAGGACTGAAATAAATAGGACATGCTGGAGTGACAGATCCATAACCCAGAGGCTCCCCCCACTCTTGAGTAAACTCCCACTCCAGGTTAGCCAGAGTCCCTCATTGACTCTCTTCAAGAGGAATCCTGATGAGTGGATGGGAGATTGTAGGTTTACCCTGGGTATCACTTCTATGTCACTGTTAGCCAGAGGCACAGTATACTAACCATGAAAAATGTAATGGCAAACTCCACTTACAATGTGTGTTGAAAGCCAAGCACACTCTGGCTAGGATTATAAATGCCCTAGGGCAGATAGTCTAGTATGAACCTATGAACAGAATCACAGACACCAAGTAGTACAACTGTGGTCACTGTGGAGTAATGTTTGCCAATGTCCACCCAAGTTGGTGAATACACAGCAATGTTGGACAAGCCTGGTTTAAGTAGGCCATAGCTGAACAAAATGCAACATGCTCATAGTTGCCCAACTGGCCCTTAACTAGTCTGGTCTGCTCAGTATGAGCATTTACAACAGTGATGGGACTCAAACCCATGATACTGTGCACCATAGTGAAAGTACTGAACCACTACACCATGACAGTATTGCAGTGTTCCGCCAGTATGAGAGAATGTTGCCAAGTCTTTGCAAACTATCCCATGGAAACCCTGCAAGCACAGCATAATCCCTGTTGAGTTATGACACAAAGGAGTCTGGCAGTAAGAACACAACATGACTTCCAACACACACAGTATTAATGTCAATATTGGTCATGTTCACACACAACCACAAATGTAGTGGACTTCAGATCAAAACATATGGAAAGGTCACACTGGGCATGCTCACACACTTGGATAAATGAGGCACATGTCAGGCAGCAAACCATGGAAAGCCAGCAAACCATGGAAAGCCTGAACTGGGCATGCTCACACACTTAGGCCATGTCTGAGTATAGCAGTCAGTCACACATATCTGGCAGTTGTATGTGTTAAGCCAGGAACCTCCCACGATCCAGCAATCCACCCTGTGCACACAGTTAAATGACAACAGACACATATATTAATATACCGGAACCCTGTCATGATCAAACATGTTACGCAGATACACAAGTTGTTCACAGAAACTGTGAAAGCTATGGCAATAAAGACCTGCAAACAGTAGCAGCAACAAATATTGTGCATCCCAAACATAAACATAGGTGCAGAGGTGAATACTAGGCTGTCTGCCCTAGGGAATTCATAAGCCTAGGCAGAGTGTATTTGGTGTCTGCCTCCCCAGTAGAGTAGCCTACTGTGCCTCTGTAAAGTAGGTCACAGAAGGCACCCTTTAAGGCTGTTTTGCTGTGCCTCTGTCAAACAGGGACACAGTGGAGATCTCAGGGGTGAATTTGCAATTTCCCATCCATGCGGCTGTATTTTGCTGGAAGAGGGTTGGTGAGGGGCTATGTCTAACTTTAATTGGGATTCAATTCCAGAGTGAGGGGAGCCTGTGAGTAATGAATCTGTCCCTGCAGCATGTCCTATTTATGTTTGTGCTGAGGTTTACGTCCCTGGAGTGTGTAGCTGTAAGGGTCTTGGATGTTATGAGGTGGAGCATGTCCATTACTTCTGGGTTTGAAATGGCTGTGTACGTCAGGCATAGATTACCTCTGAGTAGGCATTAAGCAACTGAGTAGAGCTGGAGATCATTTAGCTGAGCTGCATAGGACATCTGTGTGTAGCCCATGATTCTCTTTGGGAGGTACTGTTGTGTTCACTATAGTTGCCGCAGGTGTTGGGTAAGGTACACTCCAAAAGGGGCATTGTAGTCAAACATGGTCCTGATGAGTCAGTAGTAGAGGGCCACAATGACCTCACATGATCTACATGCAAACACCCATGTGAGAAGGAGGGCTATACAAAGTTCTTAGCAATGACTCTCTGTCAATGTGATTAGCAAAGGAGAGGTTATGATCTATCTGGGTCTGTGGGATATTGCTCTGTTATGTAGTAGCTTCTTCCTTCTGTTGTACAGCTTATATATGGCTGGGGTCAACCAGAAAGGTCTCCTGTTTTGGAGGAGTCATGGTTTTATGTGGGATAGCATGATCAGTGCATACCTGCAGCTGCTCATACAATGCGTTTGTAAAGAATTCTGCAGATTGGTCTGTATTAACCTCCAGCACGGGGCCTCTCAAGTATTCCACTCCAGTCTTCACAAGTGCAAAGTCTGCTTTTGAGAAATTCTTTACAGTGATTTCCTTGGCTGGGTGTGGGGACGGGATATGGATGTCCAGGGAAAGTTGATCATGGTCTGATCTTAACAATGACAGTTCTACCTCTGGTGTGGAACATAGAGTCCCTGTGTTGGTGATGATCAGGTCTAATATGTATCCTCCCTAGTGGGTGTGGTGACTGGTTGTGCCATAGCACATGGATTCACAAATTGTAGTGGCTGTAGGGTGATGTTGAGGGCTTGAGTAGTATCCCCAGTCAATATTTGTGTACCTGAAGTCAACCACTATAATGGTGTGTGTGAAGACCTTCATATCCGAAACTGTTCCCAGGAAAGCCAAGTGTGGTTAGTGGGTATGGATGGGTGGTCTGAACTACACACCAAACCAAAAGGCAGTTTTGCACAATGGTGTATATGTATGGCCTGTCATGCTTAGTGCAGTGGGACCAACCCAGAGGTGTGTGTATCTGTGATGTATATGGCTACACCCCCTACTTGTGTTCTGTGTCACAAGTCCTGTGGTCACGATGCATGGTATAGAACATAACCTGGCAGTGCAAGTGTGCATATGTGACCCTGAACTAGGTTTCTGTCAATGCACAGATATTGTTATCCCCCATACTGAGGGATAGTTAAAGATGTACATTCTTCTTTGGAAAGATTGATGATGTCAGCACCCTATAAATAGAGCAGGAGAAGGGAAGTCATCCAGTAATGTGAATAGTGCACTGTGCTAATGCTTCTGTCTCAAGTATCATAACATAGTTAGGTAGGGGGTTTGAATCCTGCAAACGCTGTGTGTCTGTAACTCTTTGCGAAAGGGATGGCCATTTTGAAGACTGGGATAACACACTAAAAGATGTACATTCTTCTTTGGAAACACTGATTATGTCAGCACCCTATAAATACAGCAGGAGAAGGGAAATCATCCAATAATGCGAATAGTGTGCTGTGCTAATGCGTCTGTCTCAAGTATCATAACATAATTAGGTGGGGGGGGGTAGGGGTGTGTTTATGTCTGCAATTCTTTGTGAAAGGGATGGCCATTTTGAAGACTGGGATAACACACTAAAAGATGTACATTCTTCTTTGGAAAGACTGATGATGTCAGCACCCTATAAATACAGCAGGAGAAGGGAAATCATCCAGTAATGTGAATAGTGTGCTGTGCTAATACAGCTCTCTCAAGTACCATGACCTAGTTAGGTAGGGGTTTGAATCCTACAAATGCAATGTGTGCGTTTGTCACACAGTTTGCGAATGTGTTGTGTGTTTTGCTTTCATTATTGTATGACATATTATTATAACAGTAATTGCCATGCACACATCAGGTATGTGTTTGCCACATACAGATATGTACCTGTGACCTTTAATAGTTCCTATGTGTGAAGCCTGCCCCATATGAATACAGTTGTTACCTTTGCCGCCATGTGCCGCAGCTTACCAGACCTTAGGCCATACATGTATGTTGGTGACAATGCAAGCTACTGCAGTGATCTGTGTCCTAGGCCAACTATGTGACACACACCCATGAAAGCTTTAATAGATTAATGTGGGTGACGGTTCATATCTGCAGTATATGTCAGACATGTTAAAACACAGCAAAGTCTGTGAGTGATGGCCATCCAGTGTAGGTGTATGGCAACTGTTGCAGATATGCATACGGGCACCTTCTTGTTTAGGTGATACACAGATTGACTACAGAATACCTTTGGAAATGTGAATATCACAGGATAGACAAGATTACACCTGTCCACATGTACACACCATTACCCGTTCTACATGATGGGTGCTACCACCTGCATGGTACTGTTGGAATACTATGTTAACTACATGCCGATGACAATGCCACAGTAGCGTTACAGCAATATACCATGGCTTGGACAACAGGTATCTGTCCGTATGATACCCTTGTGGTGGTTAGGTGTGTCATGTGTAGAATGCATTGTTGGCCACTGTATGTATTTGCAGTCATGGATGGACATATGCATAGTGTGTTGGCATGTACATGAGACTGCTATATGCCAAAGGGTATTGTTACCAGGGATGTGTGGGGCTCAGTAACAATGGCTACTGGTATAGTGTAGTACTGCAGGGATATCACTGACACCAGGTTCCTACATCTGTGTATCAGTTGAGGAGACACCATGTAATGACCACTGAATGTCAGGCTATGTAAGCTGTGTATACTACCAGAATGCAGACCAGTGACATGTGGAAACCGTATCACCCACAGCATACTGTCAAACCATGTCATGTTCCATGCTGACCATGTTCACAAATGTACACCTGCAAATCGGTGATGCAAACATCACACATGTACTGTCCACACCCCACCACATGCAGGCACAGGTATACACAACAGCCATGTGGCACATATGCAGACAGTACACTTTGGGAATTAACACTGGTCTATACAAAACTGCAATGACAAACATAGTTAATGTATCATGTATGCTCGGATATACCCACAACAATATCATTACACTGTACTGTTAACAACATAATAATATTACTACAGTGCTATGTAGTTACCCTGTGCATCAGTACCATGCTATCCTGTTCCAGCATCAATGTTACAGATGGCAGGAGGTGGCACAGTTTCATCATATGCACAGGGTGTGTACTTGGTTTGCCAGAGTCTGCCATTGACACATCCAGTCGACATGTATGTGTGTGTGTGTTAGTGAGGGACAACAGTACAAGATGGGGCAACGTTGCTGCTGTGTGTGTGTGTATGTGTTAGCCCTAGGTGTTAGCATTATGTGTGTGTGTATGCATCCACACAGTTCCACCATGTGGCTGCCATATACGGGTGTTTGTGGACAGCCACAGACTGTACCTGCCAGGTCATACAGGTCACTGTCTCTGGCCACGGACACGGTACCTGTGCCTGGCAGGGGTGCTATGGACAGTATCAGGTACTAAGCCAGAATGGGTACTGTCATCAGAAGCAGTGGGTTGTTGACTGGGCATATGTCCCTGCTGGGACTGTCCAGAGCCATGTGCACGTGGTCTTCTAGGACGGTCTAATGACAGCACAGACCCAGCATTGCTGGGGCTGGTACTGGCACTATGGGAGCAGCTGCGGGTTTGTTGTCATCTGCGATGACTGGCAGCTGATAATGTTGCTGGCAGACGTCCACGTCAATGCCTCAACTGTCCTGGCTCCTGGACATGTAGTTGTGGAACAGATCTAATGTGTCCCCCCAATGTCTATCAATGACCTCGCTGATGTTACGGATGGCAGACGCAATGTCACGCATAGTGTCATTCATAGCGGTGTGATGTGCTCTAAGCTCCCTCAGACCCTGTCTGGTGTACCGTTCCATATGAGCCTGTGCCTGCATTACAGCCTGGAACATAGCTGAGGTTGATAGACCTCTATGGGCACGTCTGACAGGGGCAGTACAACCACGGATGCTCCCATGAGAACCCCTGGACATCTGCCTGTGTGGTACCATGTCAGGAATCTGACCATGGCTGCTGTGAGGGGATGCATGTGCCAATGATACCACACTACCCTGGTCAATGCCTACTGTATGCTGTCCCTCAGCTAAGGACATTGGTGACAATGGATGTATCAGCAGGATGACTGTGCGCATTGATGGGGTTGACTGCTGTGTACAGTCAATTGGATGACTAACGACAGACCCTGTCACACCTCCCTGTGCCATTACACATGCATCATCATTATCACTATCCCCAGCAGTGGCTTCAGGTTCCCTGCTGCACTCCACCAGAGCAACATCAGAACCTGTGAAAGGAAGATAGGAAACACAGTTTACAAATGTGCACACAATATTTACACACATGCACACATGCACACAGGCGCACATGCACACATGCACACAGGCACACATGCACACAGGTGCACATGCACCCATGCACACAGGCGCACATGCACACATGCGCACATGCACACAGGTGCACATGCACACAGGCGCACATGCACACAGGCACACAAGCACACAGGCACACTCCTCGGTACAGCAGATACAAACACAGACACACCTGCAATCCAACACATACACAATACTGTTTTAGGGTGTGTGACCATTTCACAAGGAAAAACATCACTGCACACGTGTCAGCATGCAGGTTATGTGTTGCACAGGAACATGCAGTGCAAGTGTAGACAGCCCTTGTTAATAACAGTATATGTGTACTTGATGCTTGTGTGTTGTTGTTCAGTGATTGTCTCCACCCTGGGACACAATGTGTACAAGGACATAATAATGCTGTGCAAGTGTTACAAGCTGTGGGTGCATAGATTTGCACACACACACACACACACACACACACACACACACACACACACACACACACACACACACACAAAACACATGACGGTGCTACGCAGTAACAGCTATGTGCACTTTTGTGGTCAGTGAAACTGGATGTGGTGTAGTAACGTGAGCCATGATCAACATGCTTCTTGTGGTCAGTCAACAATAATAATGTGTGCCAGACAGGCAGCTAGCGTGCTGTACCTGAAGTGCAGTAACATGACTACATCCACAATTACACAGCCACTTGTTACATGGGTGTGTAAGGTGGCCAATAGTGAGCATTGCCTAACATGAATGTATTATTTGTTCCAGACTGTTGCACAAAGACATGATAGGCCTCTACTCCTCAGGTATATTATGTGTGCTGCGTAGATACGTGGGATGCTGGAGGCTGGCCATACAGCGGATGTCATAATTGGACATTTGTAGCAGGCTAAGGTGTAGTGTGTATGCCAAACATGTGCGTGTTGTGTACATGTGTATCTGGTATACCTATACAATGTCCAGTACTGTGTTGCCACACATGTGAGTCATGCTCTGTGTATTGCATGTGAGTGAGGCAGCTACTGAGAATAATGGGATATGCATAGTCTCACAGCATACATGCACAGCATGCATTATGTGTAGGTGTGTTACATGTGCACACACTACACCTCCATATGACATGCACATGTCATTAGCAATAGTATTGTTATTACTCACTCACCAGCATGGATTGGCTGCCTTGCTGTCACTCCAGAAGGACCTGCACACATATGAGAGTGATTGCCAGTGGCCACAACTGTGCCTTTGATACTGTGAGTATGATAAAGTACAGTAGTACAACAGGTGGCTTTCACAGGTGTACAGATTATGCTCAGAATATCAATCTTGCAGAAGAATGGGCAGGTAAACAGCTACACAAACAGTACACATCTCACACATGCATAGACTACCAGTACAGAGAACAGTCAACTACAGATATGGCATGTTACCTGCACACTCCATTTCAACATGCTGGGTGGCTCCAGCCTCCATGATGACACATGTTTGTGGATGTTCTTGTTGTTGGCCTGGAGCCACAACACTTAGAAGGTGCTCCTCCACACTTGTGAGGGGGGGGTGGATAGGTACCCCACCACCTGTGGCAAGCTGTTGTCTGTGGATATCAGACGCACTCTGCCGGACATGTCTAATTAAATCACTGCAGTGATGGCATACCTGCTCATATGTCCGGTTATGCATGCCTATGTCATTTACCCGACAGACAATTTCTTGCCACAGTGCAGCCCTCTCATGCTGGTTCTGGCTGGTCCTGGAAAACAGCCCACAGTAATTCTGCACCAGGCTCTGGTGGATCTCCTGATCCTCTGCTGCTGTATAAG
This sequence comes from Protopterus annectens, assembly GCF_019279795.1. Classification (NCBI taxonomy): domain Eukaryota; kingdom Metazoa; phylum Chordata; order Ceratodontiformes; family Protopteridae; genus Protopterus; species Protopterus annectens. Next base: position 923,347,903 of record NC_056726.1, read on the forward strand.
GTGGGTTTCTCTGATGCACCATCACCCTGGAAGGAAGGAAAATAACAAAATGTGAGCAAGTCATGTGGCACACTTAATATTCAAATGTACTGATATCACTTCACTGCCATATATAGCATCTGTCTGTTTATCAGGGGATACACATGTTCGATACCACATATCAGTGCCCAGCCCCCAAGTGTCTGACAGTGCCTGCCACACTCCATACAACAAACTAGTATACACCAGCACTCGACATACTGTTTGGGATACAATGCACAACCTCACACTGGGGTATGTATCAAGCTAATGGATGAAGAATATTGTTGTCCCATGCAATGAATGCAATACACATGTACAGTTTCAACAGTAATCCACCCTAGTCTTTGATGCCATACCCCTACCTGACATACGTGCACAGTTGTTACTAAAGCCAGCATACTGCTGTCACAGAGTATACATGCTGCCAGGTACACACACATACCCTGTAACACACATGTGATTGCTGCCATGGTACAGGCATCATTACACACACATTACACATACATGCAACACACAAATGTATGACGACACAGATGAGCATTAACTGTGTACCTTATAGTACTGTGTGCCCCTACTTACAGATACCTATGCATGAGGTATGTAATCTGTGCAGACTACAGGTAACACACCAAACTGTGTTACCACAGAATGTGAACATACACCATACTGTAGAGTTTAGGCCTACAACATCAGGTAGTACAACAGTTCATATGTGAGCTGGATTCAACAGCAGGTACCATTTACTAAATATACATGTATTGCTATTGCCTATGATGGGACACCGCAGTCATATACAGGGACCTACGGCAGAACATATGCCAATCTACTATGTTTGCATCCCAATAACTGACTCATCTTTCTCTGTCCTCACACCAAGGACATCAACTACCGTGACAGACACAAACTCACGCTAAGCTATCACACCTTTACAGACCTTGCACACAGTCAGTGTCACACTCATTCAATGTCACATAGCTGGTATTGCACTGAGTACATGTGTGTGTGCATTGTGTTATAGGTAGGTACTATGCTACTGGCCCTGGTCCTAGGGCAGCCTAGCTATATGCTACCCTGCCCTTTGGTACACATGTACTGTGATTTTACTTGCTCCTGTGAAATGGTTACATGCAGTTGACTCACAGGGCATATTACCTATCTCCATGACGTTCATCAGGGGTATGTATGACATCTACTAATGAGGAGCCTTGTTTGTTAATGCTGGGTGGTTTAGTCCAGGGTATGGCATATTTGTGTACAGAAACCTGTACCTCCAGCATGTGCTGTTTAGTGCGGTGACAGGGATTAGGGCCCTAGATCATGTAGGCTGGACAGATTGTGAGCTGTTGCCATGGTGGTTGGCCAACTGGTATGGGTGTGACATAACTCTTTATGTCCAGCACTAGTAACCTCTGTGTAGGCAGTATGCAAGGCACTCTAGCTGTGGTTTTGTGAGTCAGTCTGCATAGGGAATGTGTTTGGGGCCATTATCAGTCTTTGTTAGGTATGTCTGTGGCCTTCCCACTTGCTGTAGTTCTCATGGGAGGTACATACTGCATAGGACATTGTGAGGTGTACAGGGGTACACTGACTTACATTTCTCTAGCTGACACACCTTTTGTGATGACACGTACCATGTACAGAGATTACAAGACTAGTGTGCCACTGTGGATATCAAAGGTGAGGCTATTGTACACCTGTGTCCCATGTTCCCTTCTGACACCTCCAGTGGTAGGCAGGCAACCACCTATGTGGTAGTTAGTGGGTACCATGTTTTGGAATGGGGTATGGTACTGCAGTATCAACACTGGTGTTCTGTCCATGCCTTGGTCACGAGGCTCCTGTTGCAGTACATCTGCCCCCAAGTCCCCCTCTCTCACTCTCTCTTTATATATATCTATCTATATATATTTATATATATATACATATAAATATATATATCAATATATACATATATATATATATATATATGTAAATATATGTACCTATTTACATATATGTATATATATCTATATACACACCGCTATGTATAACCATATATATATATATATATATATATATATATATATATATATATATATATATATATACATATCTATAGACATTCATATCTATATGTATGTATGTATCTAAATTTATATCTATATATGTATTTGTCTATTATATCTATATGTATATACATATTCTCTATCTATCTATATATCTCTATGTCTATACAGACCTCTCTATGTATATATATAAAAATATATATATATATATATATATATATATGAAGATATATATAGATATATATAGATATATGTATATATATATATATATATATATATATATATATATATATATATATATATATATATATATAAATGTTATGTTCTTGTTATTTTGCACTGTTGTTATTATGTATTCTTACTGTTTGTTCTTATTATGTATTCTTACTGTTTGGGCATTTAATTGATTGTACTGACTTTGGAGCTTTTCTCCCTGGGCCTCCACTGAAAATGGGTACTTCATGGCCCAGTGGACTTCCCCGGTAATCAAACTGAAATAAATAAATAAATAAATATATATATATATATATATATATATATATATATATATATATATATATATATTCACACACACACACACACACACACACACACACACACACACACACACACACACACACACACACACACTTCTTAACATCCATTGCTGTACATATACATGCACATGTAGGTACATGGACTGCCCACTGTTCATGGGGGGAATATCACTTCTGCAACAGTTGTGAGACATACCATTCTGTAATGATATTGCACACTGTTGTGCATAATGCATTATGCTGTCCTCAAGCCATGTAGCTGTAGCAGGCCTCACTGGCTCAGTCACACAGAAGTTCACCACCACATGACATATATCTGCACTGCATGCAGTTTTCAATGCCACACACTACAACCTACATTGATATGTGCACATAGTAACCTTCAACTACATATGTATGTCCAGCCTTCACTAACAGTTGCAGTATGTCCCTTGCCCTATGCACATCTTCATATACATATAGATACAGACTGCTAACACATACGGAGGGTTCACAGTATGTAGATTATTAGATTATGTAGTTTACATTATATTTGTCTCTGACAGCTTTTTTTTGGATTGCTGGCTTGCTAGCTTACTGGCTGGCTGGCTGGATGGCTGGATGGCTGGCTGGCTGCCTGGATGGCTGGCTGGCTGCCTGGATGGGTGGATGGCTGGCTGCCTGGATGGCTGGCTGGATGGCTGCCTGGAAGGCTGGCTGGCTACCTGGATGGCTGGCTGGATTACTGCCTGGATGGCTGGCTGGCTGCCTGGGTGGCTGGATGGCTGGCTGGCTGCCTGGGTGGCTGGATGGCTGGCTGCCTGGATGCCTGGATGGCTGGCTGCCTGGATGGCTGGATGGCTGGCTGGCTGCCTGGGTGGCTGGATGTCTGGCTGCCTGGATGGCTGGCTGGATGGCTGCCTGGATGGCTGGCTGGCTGCCTGGATGGCTGGCTGGATGGCTGGATGGCTGCCTGGGTGGCTGGATGGATGGCTGTCTGGATGCCTGGATGGCTTCCTGGGTGGCTGGATGTCTGGATGGCTGGCTGAATTGTTTTTTCTTTTTTTTTTTTGTTTTATTTTGGTCTGTCTCTGTCTCTCTGTCTCTATCTCTCTCTCTCTCTCTCTCCTCCAGTTGCTGCAGTGATATTATTGCATGTGTGGGCTGGCAGTACAGGCTGCTTTTGTAGGTATCTGCACATGTGCATGTGATGGCCTCTGCAGCAGTTGGTGGCCAGCATTTACTAATTGCATGCAGCCTGCTGTGTGGTAATTGCAGTTCTCACTGTGACTTCAGGACACTGCTATAAAATGTTAGGTTAGGTAGGCATAGGCCTTTCAGTTTTGCAAGGTGGGGACCATGCTGGTTTGCTGTGGACACTGTTGTGTCAGTCAGAAGGTTGGTATGTCTCTCATATCTAAGGCTGTGTTGTAGCCACTGAAATGCATGTTGTACTGAAACCTGACTGTTGTTTTTTCCAGTTCACTCTTCTCAGTGTGTATGTTAACTCACACCTGCTAATGCTACCACTGTTTACATGGGAGTATGTACTTTCCTGTGGGAGTTGTGGATTAACTGGTATACAACAGTAGTTCTTGCAATGTGTTGCTATGGCTTCACTATTTTCCTTTTACATTCACTCCTTGAATGCCTGATATTTGTCTTTACTGGAATGTGTTGCTATGACTTTCCTATTTTCCATTTACATTCACTCCTTGTAATGCATGATATATTTCTTTCAGCAGTAAGTTCTTATATGTTTGCTGTGGCTTGGTGGCACTGCCTGCAGTCTGGTGAGCTCAAGGTCTGGGGTTTGACACTTGCAAGGGTATTTTATTTTGCTACTGAGCAGTACTAGGGCCTTGTATTTTGTACTAACAATTATGAATATCAGGCACATGCAGTGCTTGTAAACTGCTATACTGTCATTAGTTTGTTAAATGGCTACATCCTTTGATATTTCTGTGTTGTACTCCTACATGAGGGTGTGCTTGTGGGAGTAATTCTACAGCTATTCGCAGAGTGTGTAACAGCAGACAGGCTGATATGCCTGTGTATTTCTGACACTTGCAGGCCTCAGATACTCTCAGGTATATTTGACCAGCCTCAGGGAAAGGTACATATCAGTGGGATACACCCATGATATATTTCAGATATTCTGCAGTTGTGACTGTGGGGTATTTTGAGCATATGTATTACTACACCATTTCTGACATGCAAGTAGTGTCTACTTTAACTTATTGACAGTCACCATTACATGGGATACCCCACCTTTCTGCCTACTGTTAGTACATTTCACAGGGAGTCAGTGGGGCACAGGTAACATTTTTTTGCAAATCAGGGACATCCCTGTAAATCAGTCACAGTTGGTAAGTCTGGCCTCATACCTATTCAAATATGGCAGTGTTTATCCTGCTCTGATACTGTGTGGGGTTTGTAAGGTGCTACTGTAACATTATCACCTCCTAGCATGGCTGTTTCTCTTATCACACTAATGTAATGCAGTTCCACAAGAATTGCCAGTAAGAATTCAGGGAGCAAGATTTGTGTAATGACCTTCCTATATTCCCTTTACATTCACACCTTGTATTTCATGATATATTTCTTTCAGCACCAAGTTCTTGTATATTTGCCGTGGCTCAGTGGTATTTCATGCAGACTAGTGTTTCCAAGGTCCGGGGTTTGAGACTGACAGGGGTATTTTATTTTGCTGATGAGCAGACTACAGGCCTTGTCATACAGACTGACTAAGGCACTTTTAAGCAGTTGTAAGTGGGTTTGCACTGGTTTGCGCGATGCTTACACATGTGCACACTCGCTTAGCTAAGCGCACACAAGCGCACACCCGCTGACTACTGCTTAAAAGTGCTTACTCCTGCTAACACTCGTGCTAATTTCTTTTAAAGAAAAGAAAACGGGGAAATAGGAAAGTGGTGAAAAAGGTGGCACAAAGTGGGTAGGACAGTAGGAAAACAAGCTCGGGATGTGCAGGAAGGATGTAGGGAAGGCCCATAGCTGCCCATTTCTTTATCAGTAACAGCTGTGCATATGTGTGAAATTTGGTGTGAAATTTGAAACCTTCCACCCCTGAGAGAGGGATGAGGACAACAAAATATGTTGTACTGCCAATTAGAATTATCAGTTTACATTTCCAGTGGACATGTGTGCGAATTGGGCAGCTATGTATGGGGTGTAACTTTTTTGTGGGAACAGAGTGCCCTTTTTTTATTTTTTTTTCAGGTGAGAGTGGAATGTGAGGTACAGAAAGTAGGTATATTTGGGGAGGTAGGTTGGGGTGGTTAACAGACAAGACAAACAGGACGCATACAGGGGCGGAGTATGACACATGTGGGGGTAAACACAAATGACGGGAACAGATGTTTGGATATCGCAAGCCCATGAGCCCACAGATGGCAACAGTGGAACTGAAATCCCCACCCATAGGCAGTTACCACTGCACCTTCACAGCCCAGGCCAGGGCTGTGCTGGGGGCTGGATAGGATGGGCAGACACACCCGTGAGTTGCGCCACCCTTGCCTCAAGCTGGCGTAGGGGATCATTCACAGAATGCCTGATCTCACTATGCACCACAGACCGGACCCTATGGAGGCTGAGTGGAGGCTCTCCTATGGCCACGCTTGCAGAGGGGGGACGAGCCCCATCCCCTGCAGCGCTTCCACCCGAAGGTGGCACAGGGCCATCGTAGGAGGAGGTCCCGGCCTGGGCACTGGTGCCAGGTGCACTCGCCAGCTGAGGTGGGATAGGTGGGTCCGCTGGAACCCGCCTTCACTGTTGTCCTATGTTTAGCAGTATTTTATGGCATTTTGGGTTAGTAACAAACAACACCATTCAAAATTAGTTGTAACAGCATGCATCAGTATTCCCATTAACCAAACACCCATGAATTCCGAACATTGAGCAGCAAGCATAACACATGAATATTTAGAACAACAGTGCACATTCCAACAGCATGCAGGGTTGATTGGTGGCAACAGGCCATCAGGTTTGGATATGTGAATGGGGCACATGCATCAACGTGCATGCAGATATGTATGAACCAACAGGACAAATGTCCATGGGAATTAATTGTGACTACACATACCTGGTTTGGTGTGGAATGGCATCATTTGTGAAAATAGGGTAAGGTGGAGAAATTTTACATTAACAACTAAAACTACCTATACATATACTGTACATTCCTAGTAGATGCAGATATATATCCCCTACATGTATTAGTACAGTTTCCTGTATGTAACCTTAGGAATGTTGGTGATGGGGATGTTACTGCTAAATTAATATACACTCCATTTTTATTCATATATGTTCATATCTGGGTGTGTTCAGGTACAGTATCCTGCTACATTTGATTTATATGGGTCTAGACAACTGTGGATGTTCAGCATTTCATACAACCATACTATTTCCATAATGCAAGGGTACAGCAACATATCCAATTTGTGGGATGGACACAGTCCATGTTCTGTATTTTATTTAACACATTACACTCTTTGGTTGTGGCTGTCTCATTCATTTCATTATGTAGTGACTGCAGCATACCTTTATTCCAGACTTATTACAGCTTTCTTGGTAGCTTCAAACTGTCTTTCTCACACTCTCTCAATTATTTTATATTTACATTTCAGAATGGTACTTAATTCTAGGCATTATTAACATTTATTACTGGCTTACAACAACCCTTTCCAGCTGACTCACTTATTTCATATGGCAGAATTTACAAGGATATATTTGACACTTGTCTATCCTTTGTTGATTGATTACCACTCATTTTCTGGCTGCAGCAGTTATCTGATATTACAATACAGGTGGAAACTCTATTTGAGACTTGTTTAATCTTTATTACTGGATTGCATTACACTCTTTTCCAGGCTGCATCACTTATCTAATCTTACAATACTAGCAGGATCTTTCTTCTAGGCTTATTTGACCTTTATTAGTGGGTTACAACACTGAACTCTTTTACAATCTGTCTCACTTATATTCTATGACAATACCAGCTAAATAATTACTAACCTGCCTGGTGGCACAACCTCAGCAGCCTATCAGCATAGGCTCACTGATTCGCGGAACGAACACCTGCAGCTGTAATATAAAGGAAGTAATATTGGAACATACGTCCCCATACCATAGGCTAGGATAGCATTTCTTACATACTTAATTACATGGATACTTACTCAGTAGTGGGGCGTTGGGCATTTGGCGGGCCTCCTGGATCCAACTGTTCAGTTGGTCCTCCTTCCGTCGCTTCAGGTCCGCATGGTGGTGATGGACCTGTTCACCAGTCCTCGGAATGGCACTTGCGACAGGTAGCCAAATAGATAATATGGCTAGTAGTACAATCAGCATAAACATCAAAATGAAAGTTACGTCCAGATACTGGGTGGAGAAAAGTATTACTAGTATCTAAATAAGAACAAGCTTTGCATCTGCAGCAGGTACTTTTAAATGCTGCAGATGCAAAGCTTGTCCTTATTTAGATACTAGTAATACTTTTCTCCACCCAGTATATGTTGCAAGTGCCAAGCTTTCTATCTTGGTAAAACTGACCAACGATTAAAGGATCGTATTATACGACATGTCAGAAACATTGATCAGAAAGTTCCACATAATGCCTTAGCAGCACACATATTGGTCCATCCTATGCATAATTTCTTGTTCAAAGCAGTGGAAGTGGTTACCCAAAACATCAGGGAAGGAGATGTCCATAACAGGACAGAATTGAGAGAGATCTTTTGGATCAACAATTTTAGAGCCAATTGACCCCCAGGTCTTAATACAATAGTACCTCTCAGACCTGTTCTAAAATCTAGAAGAAACCTACCAAACATTAATACATGATTCTAGCATTTTTAACATTGAACTACATTATAGGAGACAAATCTCCACTTTGAACATTTATTTTTATCCTGTGCCTTTAAGAACACCAAAGACAATTAGCTACCAGCTCTTGATTGTGTTTCCTTTATAAACAGGAAGAGCTAACCACACTTTTATACGATCTGAAGAAGGCATCTGCCGAAAGCGCTTATCGTTTGGACAATTTCATCAGCTTTTTACATTCCAGTGAAGTATATGTTGCTTACAAAGCATCTATTAACTGTGCTTTAACAACTTGAAGCCTGAAGTTGTGGATGTTAATTACTAGGCTAATTATTTCAGCATCTCAGTGAAGCTTGCATTTTGTCAGCTTCACTTTTTAAGTTTTCAAAAAATTGAGTTTTAACAGACTGAAGTTTGAAGCTGTGGATGACAACTGCTTGGATACTTAACTTTTTTCAGTTCACTATATTATAGTGTAGTTTACATCCTGTCAGCTTCACCTTTTAAGCAATTAATATATTGTGTTTTAACAGTCTGAAGCCTGAAGCTGTGGACAACACCCAAGGTCTTTTTTTGTTCATTTGTCAACCCTTGGTGTCTTTAGTACTGGTGAGGGGAATTTATTTCTTGATTTTTTAAATGCAGTGTATTATTTTGCTCTATAGAATCACAGATTTCAATACAGGTAGTTCACCTACAAGTAGATGCATGGCATACCTCTCAGTGTCTTACATACTGAAACTGAGAGAACAGAGCAGAAATATGAGACCAGAAAGCTGCACTGTAATAAAATATACACAGACATAGACCATTTTGACTCCACAAAAGATATCTCAGTAGACTAAAAATAAATAAATAAATAAAACAGCAGAGACAACAATGTATCATGTATACACACACTGCACATATCTTGAATGCCCCAGAGTACCAGAAGATGGAAGGAGAGCAATAAAGTCCTTTCATACAGTCACTAATTATAAATTTTAAAACTACTTTTCCCCTAAATAATGTCATTGTATGATAGCAATAATTCACTCATACGTAGGATATACCCAACAGCTAGCTTTGTTTAATCAGTTGGCTTCAGCCTTCAGAGCAAACCATGCCAACTGTGGGTAAAGCCCTGTGTTACCCACACCCAGTTGTGGATTATTGCTAAATTGTGTATCTGTAGTTTTTTGCTGTGTTCTTTGCCAGTATTAAAGTGTATAAATATTGCAATCAGACATAGTGGACCACTAGTTCTCTCTACTCGTCTATACTATTAGAGCAATAGAATGCTTTAGGGTCACCCTTAACATTAGTAGGAAATACATTCTACTGTGTCTCATGTAATCCAAACTTTATCTTTGGTTGGGGGAAGCAGTCAGCATTGCATTTTTGCATTTAGCAGATCATTATATGTCCTGTATATGTGAGATGTGAGACCACTAGTTCTCTTTACTCATCTATGCTATTAGAGCAATAGAATGCTTTAGGGTCACCCATAACATTAGTAGGAAATACACTCTGCTCTGTCTCATGTAATCCAAACTTTATCTTTGGTTGGGGGAAGCAGTCAGCATTGCATTTTTGCATTTAGCAGATTATTATATGCCCTGTATATGTGAGATGTGAGACATGAATAGTGAAATTGATACGTCTCACTAGTATTCCTTTCTAATCTGGCAATCATTATGAATAATAATGTAATGGTTCATGAGACACATACAGGACTAAGATACTTGAAGATTTCTTTGAAGTGTAGCGTCACTGGAGAAACATTTTGGATCCCTCAGTTGTGATATATTATTGACCAAAAACTTTACGTTTGACTTTTGTGAGTCAGCACTAACAAATAAACTATATTGTTTGCTCAAAAGTTCTTTGAGTTATGTTAAATGCCAATTCTATTTTTATGATTCTTTTGACTCTGGTAAGGTAAAACACTTGCCCGTTTAACATTTTTAAAAGACTGAGTGTGAAACTCTGAAGGCAAAGTGAAGCCTTTCTTTATTGTGTTTATGTCAAATCAATACCATTGCTAGTATACTTTTAATAAAACAGTTTAATTTCAGTTAAAATGTCTTCTCCTAAGGCCTAGTGAGCTAGCATTGGTTGTTGTTGTTTACCTATTCAGAACAGCTTATATATTTACCTTTTATGAGTATTTGCTGCTAATAGTTTTGATATTCATTTATATATCTCTAGTCGGTACTAAGTAGTTGAGGCCATGGTTAATTCATAAAACACAAACTCACCTATTCAGAAATAGTAAAAGATATTGCAATTAAAAAAAACATAATACATCAAACCAAACTATTGAAACCTTTTGCAGTCCTTAAGCATACCAAAACATACAAAGCTCTATTTTTATTTTGTAGCGCACAAAGCAGATGATATAAAGTCCAAGAAAAATCACCAATGCTCAATACACTTGATACATACTGGGCAGAGGTAACTACTTCCCTTCTTTTGGAATATCTACCTACCCATAGAAAGAATCCCTATAAAATAGATAATAAAGCACATTGTAGCTACTAAAATTATATTAAATCATTCCTTCATAACCACCTATAGATGCATTTATCACACATCTTTAAATCATACAAGGAGTTTAAATTTAAAAAGATTAAAAATATAATGATCTATAAAATAAAGAAAAATAAAACATAAATTTTAAGATAAGTCATACAAAACAAATTTATGGGAGGATTTGGCCGACAGACCTCAACATAGGGAGCTTTTGCACAATTGTGAAAAAAACATAAAATACCACTGACATAATCCACGCCCCTTCATGATGTACACCAAAATACTTTTCTTTCTTCAACTCCTTCATTGATAGTCACTATAATTGATGTAAATAATGAGTCACTCACTAGAGATGTTACTTAACAAGGTAATTAGCCTTTACTAGGTAACTACATTTTGTAAGATCCAAATTAGAATATGTTTTTAAATTTTGATTTAATGTGTCCTTGGACTTGTATCTGAAAATAGTCCAGAGATATAAGTGTTTTATCTCAGTTAATAAAGTACAAGTACGCAGAATAATAGTTAGGGTAGTCATAGAAAAAAAATCACAGAAAAAATGATGAACTACGTATCTCCGTATTAACTTAGGAGATGATATATCCTGTTTTGTATTTAATGCAAGTAGAACGTCTGTATTAAAAAATGTATATAAAAATCACAACACTACATAAATGCAGAACTGATTTGTAATGAAAAATTACACAGCATTAAAATAAGTACTTTTAACACACCATTAACTATATTGTATGTTATGCATTGATTTTAAACAAAGTATAATATTATGTCATGCTTTACTTATTTTATGTTGTAATGTTTGCTTTATTCTACATTCCTGCTTCTTTGAGGTCTCTGTTTTCAATGCTACATTATTTACTTTACTCTTGCAATGTCTCTGTGTAAGGAAATGTAATAGTTACTGCAGTCATCAATCAATAAAATGAAAATTGTACAGTTCAATAACTTTTTAATTTCTAACAATGGAAACACATTGTTTGTTCCTAGCCATAATTAAAATCTTGTGCTTTAAGGCCATAGCTTAGACAAATGAAATAATATAAATAACAAGGGAGATTTTTTTCCTATTTCTTCTACAAGGACTTGAATACCAGGTACACAAAGACCACTGCCTCACAGCCAGGGCCTTGGGAATCTTGTAGTTCACATGGGCTGCTGCTCACATTACACGTTTGAGCAAGATAAGTTCAGCAGTCATGCAGAGAGAGAGTTGAGCTGCCAGACCTCACTCAAACACAGTATCCAAGTTCAGGCAAGGTAAGCATGGCAGCCTCAGGGGCAGAGCACGAGGGAGAGTGAAAACAAAGATTAGCATTTCAGGCAGCAGTGAGGGTGGGATTTAGGTTTAGGGAAGGGGAATTTTAGGGGTAGGGAGCAGGAGGAAAGTTTGGGTTTAGGGAGGAATCAGTGACATTGGGTTTAAGGACTGGAAAGGGAGATGTAGGTTTAGGGAATATGGAAAGTTTTAGTGTTAGGTCATTACAAGGTAATTTAGAGCTAGGGAGCAATTAGGAAATTTAGGTTTAAGGAGTTTTAGGTTGAGGGAGCTGGAAGGAAGTTTAGGGTTAGGGAATAGGAGTAGAGCTTTAAGGCTATGGAGCAATGGCTGACTTTTGGTTTAGAAAGAAGGTATGAAGTTTTAGGTTAAGGGAGTGGTTGGAGACTTTAGGTATAGGGAGTGTAGAGTGAAGTTTTAGGTTTAGGGAGTGATCAGAAATTAAATGTTAGGGAGCAGAAGGGGAGTGCTATAGGTAGGGTTAGGGACTGGATAGAAGTTTCAGAGTTAGTGTCAGGGCTCTGGCAGGACTATGCAGTTTAACAAGCCCTAGGGGTAGGAGGGCTAGTTAATTAACTGGGATTGGGCTAGTGGGAGTTAGGGTACTTGCCATTTAGAGAAAGTGGTAGAAAGAAAGTTTATTGCAAGTTATTAACATGCAAGCATTTGTAGTAGACCCATTTTATTTAATCAGACACCATAATAATAATAAATTAATATAATATGTCTTAAATGCAATGCAGCTATTGCTGTTTTGTCTGTTAATTTTTTAATGTGTATTGGCTTAATGAACATTACGGTATGGAATTGCAGTAAGTTTCCTGCATGGGAAAATTGCCTGACTACTAGATTTATATATAACATAAAACTGAAATTAAAATTTAGTAAATCGCATTAAAAAGTAATTTAGAGCTTTACCTGTAATTTCTACTTTTGAAAAGTATTGTATCTATATATTATATCACTTTGTGAATAAAGCCTAAAAAATTTAAAATTACAAAGTGAAAAAATTAACTTCTCGAATTTCATTTCATATAAGCTTTCTTTTATGACTCAAGAACTCATTATTTGCTTTGCAGTTATAAGTTTAGTGAAGTCAGACATAACTGGGATTAAGGAGATACATTAATATTTATTGACTGGGCATTTAAAGTTTGACAAGCCTTGGTAAATTTAAAATAGAAATTTTGCAAAATGTTTAACACTGGATGTTCTCACAGATAAATGTAATTGTTACAATGGTTTATAAATTATTGTTTTGTTTTAGACAGCTTGATTTGATTAATCTCCTGAAAGAAATAATTGAAATAATAATTCAAATAATACATAGAGAAATACTTACAAGTAAATAAATAATAAATGAAATTTAAAGGATGTTTATATGATATAACAGCATATGATTCTTAGAAAAAAATATATGTTCATAGCTGTGTACTAGGCTAATGGCCCTGGAGCCTTTACAAGCTTAGCCCATAGGATTACCCTGACATCATGCCTCCCGACCTTAGTTCCCAGTGCCTCTGTCGAGTAGAGTCACTGGAGTGATCCCTGGGGTGAATTTCCTATTTCCCATCCACTCATCAAGATTTCTCTAGAAGAGGGCCAGTGAGGTGCTTTTTTTGATATGTATGGGAAGTCTATTCCATAGCATGGGCAGTCTCTGGGTTATGAACCTGTCCCTCCAGCACATTCTGTTGATTGTGGTAATGAGGTCGAGGTCTCTGGAGCATGTGTACAGAGGGATTGGGATTTCTTTAGATGTAGCATTTCTAACAGAGCTGGGTCAGACAATGGCTTTGTAAGTCAAGCAGAGATTGCATCTAAGTAGGCAGTATGAGACAGAGAATAATTGGAGTTTTCTGAGTCTGTCCATATAGGACAAGTGTTTAAGGCCTAGGATCCTCTTTGTGAGGTACTTTTATGGCCTCTCCAGTTGTTGCAAGTGTCTAGTGAGGTACATGACAAATGGGGCATTGTACTCGAAGATTAGCCTAATGAGGGAAAAGTAGAGGGAGACAATGACCTCTTTCTTCCTGGATGCAAAAACCTTAGTAATGAGATATGCCACATAGAAGGACTTTCTGACCACAATGGCAATGTAGTGGTCAGAAGAGAGGTTGCTGTCAACCTGTGTTCCCAGATCTCTTATAACGCCTTCTGTGTTCAGTGTACTACCATCAGTGTGGTAATTCATGGGAACTTGGTTTTTCCCAAAGGGGATGACAACACATTTTTTGGCATTGAGCTTAAGGCCATGGTTCTGTCACCAGTTGTTGGTCTCAGTGAGGCCTTTTTCTTGGATGTCAACATCACTTGGGGAGTTAATAATGGCTGCCAACTTGCAATCATCTGTGAACTTTGTCAGCCAGAGTCTCTTCGTGTTGTCCTGGACTTCTGAGAAGTAGATACCAAACAGGAGAGGACCCAGGCTCGATCCCTGTGGGACTCCACTTGTGATTGGTCAGCAGTCAGACTTGGAGTCAGCTACTTTCACACTCTGGGTTCTGTGAGCCAGTTTGCAGCCCACCTAGTGATATAGGGATTGATGTCTAGCTTAGTAAGTTTTTCTATTATTCCTGAGTGGGGAATGGTATCAAAGGCCTTGGCCAGATCAAGGTAGGCTGTATGAACCACCTTGCCTTCATCCACAGCTCTGGTGATTGACTCAAAGAAGTTGATCAAGTTGAGCAGGCATGATCTACCCTTCACAAAACCAAACTGTGTGGGATCCAGAGTTTGGAGATTCCCTATATCCTTGTTTATTAGGTCCAGGATGATGCGTTCCATAACTTTGCATATCAAACTCGTCAGGCTAATGGGGCGATAGTTCCCAAGCCCTGTAGTCACTTCTCCTTTGTGGACCATTCAGTAGGGACAAAGCCTGAGTTGAGGCTGTGATTGAACAGGGCACACAGGTGATATGCCAGTTCACTCTGTAGTTCATGTAGAACACAGCCAGAGATATTGACAGGTCCCATGGAAGCTGTATTCTTGGTCTTGGACAGTGATGTTTTAACTTGTGCAGCAGTAATACTGTGTGTCTGGCAATCTACTGGTATTATGATTTGTCCTTGGGGGGGAGGGGTAAAGTTGGCACTGAATCTGTCGGCCAGTATATTGGCAATATCTGTTGGCTCAGTATAAGAGGTACCATTGTGCAGTAGCTCAGATCAAATCTGGGTCTTCCCATGGAGATTCTTTACATAACTATAGAAGGCATTCTGGTTGTCTTTAATATCTGCTGAAATTCTGTTTTCATAGCTAGCTTTAGAGGATATGATGAGGGATCTCAACTTTTTGTTGAGGCTGATAAGGGAGTTTTTCCAGTCTTGGGACTTCACCTTATTTAGCATCAGTTTTGTCCTTCTCTTGTAGAGTTTGTTTATGGCAGGAGACCACCAGATTGGCTTCCTTTTTTTGGAGGAGAGCGTCTTGGTTCAATTTGGTATGGCAAGATCCATGCATTTGTGTACATGTTTGTACAGTGCATTAGTGTATGATTCAGCAGTCATGCAGCTATTCTCCATTTGCATGGATGCCGTGAAGTTAGCCACCTCTGTTTGGAGCCCATAGTTAACTGTGGAGAAATTTTTCATGGTGGTTACCTTTGCAGGGGAAGGGTGGGTGGGATGTGGATTTCCAAGGTGATTAGTTTGTGGTTGGATGTAACCAGGGAGGAGTTGATTATTGATGTAGAGCAACGGTCGCCCATGTTATTAATGATCAGGTCAAGGATGTTGCTACCTCCAGTGCAGGTAAGAATGAGCTGGTCTAGGGCATTGGAATTAATGAATTCCAAGAAACATTGGGCAAGTGTATTGGTACATGAGTAGCTTTCCCACTTAATGGAGGGGTAGTTGAAGTCTCCCAGTATGAGAGTGTTAGGTTGGACCCTAATATTCTCCAGAGTGCTTAGAAATGTGAAATGTGTGTCTTGAGACATGGTTGGGAACCTATAACAGGCTATGACCTAAATCGCTGTCTTACCCAGTGTTAGCTGCACCTGAAGTATCTCTGACTGGTTATGTTGGGCTATCAGTCTGGAGGTTGCACATCCTTTATGGATATGGAAACACCACTGCCTTTGGAGTTTTGGTCCAAGTTCTGGGGCTGAAAGGTGTGGAATGAGTTATAGCTTGGTAGTGCATGGGTGCTTTCTGCTGCCTTGAACCAGGTCTCTGTTACAGCACAAATGTCGATGTTCTCCATTTTAAGGAGTGCTTCGAGCGAGTGCATTTTGACATTTAGACTTCTAGTGTTGAGCAGCATGACCCTCAGATTGTATTTGTTTGTAGCTGTTATGGTTGCAACTTGGTCTTTGGGACACCACCTAAAAAAGGCACTATAGGTGTGGCAAGAGCCTTGGCCAGTATCTGGAAGCCCAGGGGTGACAGATGCAGGCCATCTCTGGCAAAACATTGAGGTCTGTCAATCATATCATCCCAGGCAGACAGATACTGTCTGCCCTTAGAATGACACCAGAAATGTAGCCAGTTGTTGAAATCAATCATTTGGTGCTTGTACTGTGGTATCATTCTGGGTGATGGTAAGATGCTACTCAGGGCTAGGGTCATACCCACCTGGGCTAGATAATCCAAGAGCTCCTCCATGTCTCTTTTCATGTAGTCCAGGGATGTATATCTCAGGTCATTCACACCCACATGTATAATGACAGAGTCATATTTGTACCTGTTGTTGAGGGACCTGAGTGTGTGCATTATGTGGTGGATCCTGGCACCTGACAGGCAGCTGACTGTTACTTTCTCCTTATTCAGCCTAGTGAGTGGGACATCAGTGTGCCTCACTATCAAGTCACCTCTGACTAGTGTGCTGAGCATACTGTTTTTCCTTAGGGGCTTTAGTTGAGTGGCACACTGTTTAGGAGTGTGTGTGTGTGTGTGTGTGTGTGTGTGTGTGTGTGTGTGTGTGTGTGTGTGTGTGTGTGTGTGTGTGTGTGTGTGTGTGTGTGTGTGTTTGTTTATTCTTGACTATTTCCTTACCTTACCTTACCTTACAGAGTAAGGTTAGCTGTTAATGTGTTTTACTGCTGTTTATATTCAGTCAGTTGTTCAGCTTGCAGAGTACAATTATTACTTAAAATTTGCTGCAGTTTAGGATAACTAAGACAGATGGGAAGGACGAGTGCCTCTAGCAAAGAGCATAATGAGGTGTAAAAACTCATTTAAGCAAGTCTGTAGTGTAAAGAGACACTGATTTGGTTTGGCTTGAAAGTCCTCTTGTTTTAGTACTAATCTTTCCACTCTGTGTATTATTTATCCCAAATGACCCAGGTAGTAGATGAAAACAGTTCAAATGCAAGCTCTTATACCTAGTTATCAAATGTTAAATAAATAAATGCATAAAATAGTGTCTCAAATAGACCTTTTCAGTGATTTGTATGTCACTGAGTTGTAATCTTCAGCATTATAAAGACAAGTATCAGAAACAATGCCTTGATATCTAAAGACAAGTTGGATGCAGTTACATCTTGTAATAAGCCCCTCACCCTTTAAATCCAATATCTTGAACTATCATTTGTCTCTTCTATGTTTTCATGAATTTATAGACTTTGGGACTCGGTCATCTTCCAGTGATGGCCATTCTAATCATGGACCTCTTTTAGAGTAAAATGACATTTTTCCAAATGTCCATGTATAATGCCATCCTTGTGGCTTTAGATTATTTCACTTTGTTCAATGATATTCTTTTTTGAAAGATGTTGCTGGAATTCTCTTAATTTGATTAAGTTCCTAAAAGTTTTCACTTGATTTTTCTTTTTTCAACAGTACACCTGCAATATTATTCTGAAAAAGATAGTGCATGTTTTCCTCCTTCAAGCTGCTTAGGTCCAAATTATGTCTTCATTTACTAGTTAATTTTTCAGTGATCCATTTTGTCCTTTTATAGGGTCACAAGGACATCAGAGGCTGTTCCAGCAGGCAGTGGGGACAGGAAATGTGAGATTGTTCTGGACAGGTTGCTGGTATGTGTTACAGTACACACACACACACACACACACACACACACACACACACACACACACACACACACACACACACACACACACACACACCTTTTTTTCTTGTTTTTACAACTATTTTATTAAGGATTTTAGGAAGTAAACCTGTGAAAGAGCTTGAAAATAATAGGCAATACAAATAAAAAATGGGTCTTATGTAGGAATATTCAAATAAATGTCTTTTATGGTGTAATGAAACACATTTCATTAACATGATTCACAGTCTCAGTTTCATTATGCATTTATATTCTATAGTTCATAGGTTCATAGATTCATAGGTGTTTACTTAGCTAATAACTACAAGGGTCTTTATAAGCCTAGCCATGCATCCCAAATCTCTGACAAGTTCTCATTCTCTTGATAAGTATAAGCAGGGCTTGGTACATGAAGCATTAACAAACAGTGGTCTAGGAGATGAACTATTTACAAGCTGCCTGTCTGTGTCTATTACAGGCATAGGTGCCAAACCAGAGACAAATTTCCTGTTCCCCATCCAACTGTCCAAGTTACACTTGAATTGGGTTAGGGAGGAACTCTGCTTCAAATGGATAGGGAGCATGTTCCAGAGAAGGGCTGCATACCTGTCTCTCCACAGGTCCTATTTATATCACAGGTAAGGTTTAAGTCTTTAGAATGGGTAATTCTGGAGCTGTTTGTTTTGTGGATATGCAGGAAGTCCATCAAAGTGAAGACTGACAATGCTCTGTATGCCAGGCATAAATCTTGCTTCATCAGCTGTAGGAGACAGAATACAAGAACAGAACCTTCAGGCAGTCTTCATTGGACATTTTTCTTACACCCTGTATTCTTTTTGGGAAGAACCTCTGTGGGCATTCCAGTTGTTGGATGTGCTTGGTTAGGTACATACCAAAGGGGACATTGCAATCAATGATAGGTCTGATGAATACCAAATACGGCGGAGCAATGACTTCCTTAGACCTAGATGACATATCTTTGTTTATACGTTGCACAACACAGAATGATTTTCTCACTACTGTAGACTACTGGCCCAGCTCTTAGGGGTATGTCATCAATATGATAGTCACCATAGGGAGATGACTTCATGAATGATTCTATTATGCATCTTTTGGCATTTAGTTTTAGTCCATGGCTCTGACACCAGTTATTTGTCTATGTCAACCATTCCTGGAGAACATTAGTGTTGGTGGTTGATTCTACTCCTACTCCTAATTTACATTCATCTGCAAATTTAATCAGCCAGAGGCCATTGATATTGGCTTTGATTTCAGAGAAGTAAATGCCAAAAGGGAGTGGTTCAAGGACCATTCCCTGAGGGACGCCACTTTTAACTGACCTCTTTGTAGAGGTGGACTCCCAATTTCTAACTTTCTGGGTCCTGCCTATGAGCCAGCTGGCTATCCACCAGGTGACATAAGGGTTTATAACTAACCTCTCGAGTTTGTCAATAATGCCCCTGTGGGATATTGTATCAATTTTTTTGGCCAGGCCAAGGTGGACTGTGTGAGTTGTTTTGCCTTCATCCACAGCTGTTCATAGGTTCATAGGTGTGTACTAGACTAATGGCCCTGGAGTCTTTACAAGCCTGGCACATAGGATTACACTGGCATCATGTCACCTGATCTTAGTTACCATGCCTCTGTCGGGTAGAGCCACTGGAGTCATCCGAGGGTGAATTTTCTATTTTCCATCCATTCATCAAGATTTCTCTTGAAGAGGGCCAGTAAGGTGCTCTGTTGGACATGTATGGGAAGTCTGTTCCATAGCATGGGCAGTTGCTGGGTTATGAACCTGTCCCTCCAGCATGTTATGTTGATTGTGGTAATGAGGGTGAGGTCTCTGGCACGTGTGGTGCAGAGGGATTGGGATTTCTTCAGATGTAGCATTTCTAACAGAGTTGGGTCAGACATGGCTTTGTAAGTCAAGCAGAGATCACTTCTACGTAAGTGATATGAGACAGAGAATAATTGGAGTTTTTTGAGTCTGCCCATATAGGACAAGTGTTTAAGGCCTAGAATCCTGTTTGTGAGGTACTTTTGTGGCCTCTCCAGTTGTTGCAGGTGTCTAGTGAGGTACACGCCAAATGGGGCATTCTACTCGATGATTGGCCTAATGAGGGAAGAGTAGAGGGAGACAATGACCTCTTTCTTCCTGGATGCAAAACTCTTAGTAATGAGATGATCCACATAGAAGGACTTTCTGACCACAGTAGCAATGTGGTAGTCAATAGAGAGGTTGCTGCCAACCAGATCTCTTGTAATTCCTCTGTGTTCAGTGGACTACCATTGATGTATTAATTCATTGGGAACCAGGTTTTTCCCAAAGGAGATGATAAAAAATTGTTTTACATTGAGCTTAAGGCCATGGTTCTGACACCAGTCATTGGTCTCAGTGACACCTTTCTGTGGATGTCAACATCACTTGGGAGTTAATAATAGCTCCCAACTTGCAATTGTCTGCAAACTTTGTCAGACAGAGTCCCTTTGTGTTGGCCTAGACTTCAGAGAAGTAGATACCAACCAGGAGAGGACCCAGGACTGAAACCTATGGGACTCCACTCATGACTGGTTGGCAGTCTGACTTGGAGTCAGCTACTTTCACACTATGGGTTCTGTCTGTGAGCCAGTTTTGCAACCCACCTAGTGATATAGGGATTGATGCCTAGCTTACTGAGTTTTTCTGAGATTCCTGAGTGGGGAATGGTATCAAAGGCCTTGGCCAGATCGAGGTAGGTTGTATGAACCACCTTGCCTTCATCTAGAGCTCTGGGGACTGACTCAAAGACATTGACCAGGCTGAGCAGGCATGATCTACCCTTCACAAAACCAAACTGTGTGGGATCCAGAGTTTGGAGATTCCCTAAATCCTTCTTTATTCAGTCCACGATGATGCGTTCCATAGCTTTGCATATCAGACTTGTCAGGATAATGGGGCAATAGTTTCCATGGTCTGTAGTCACTCCTCCTTTGTGGAGAGAAATGACTGCAGCAGTGCGCCATTTGGTAGGGACAAAGCCTGAGGTGAGTCTGTGATTGAACAGAGAACACAGGTGAGGTGCCAGTTCACTCTGTAGTTCATGTAGAACACAACCAGGGATATTGTCAGGTCCCATAGAAGCTGCATTCTTGGCATTGGACAGTGCTGTTTTAACCTATGCAACAGTAATACTGGGTGCCTGGCAATCTACTGGTATTGTGATTGGTCCTTTGGGGGGAGGGGTAATGTTGGCACTGAATCTGTCAGCCACTATATTGGCAATATCTGTTGGCTCGGTATAGGAGGTACCATTGTGAAGTAGCTCAGAGCAAATCTGGGTAGTGCCATTGAGATTCTTTACATAACTATAGAAGGCCTTGTGGTTGTCTTTACTATCTGCTGCAATTCTGTTTTCATAGCTATCTTTAGACAAATTGATGAGGGATCTCAACTTTTTGTTGAGGCTGATAAGGGAGTTTTTCCAGTCTTTGGACTTCACTTTATTCTGCATCAGTTTCCTCCTTCTCTTGTAGAGTTTGTTTATGGTAGGGACCCACCAGATTGGCTTCCTTTTTTTGGAGGAGAATGTCTTGGTTCTATTTGGTATGGCGAGATCCATGCATTTGTGTACGTGTGCGTATAGTGCATTGGTGGATGATTTGGCAGTCACGCAGCTATTCTCCATTTGCATGGGTGCCGTGAAGTTAGCCGCCTCTGTTTTTAGGAGCGCAAAGTTAGCTTTGTAGAAGTTTTTCATGGTGGTTACCTTTGCGGGTGGTGGGGGGCTGTGGGAGGGATGTGGATTTCCAAGGTGATTAGTTTGTGGTTGAATCTAACCATGGAAGAGTTGACTATTGGTTTAGAGCAACGGTTGCCCATGTTAGTAATGACCAGGTCAAGGATGTTGCTACCTCTAGTGGGGCTAAGAACAAGCAGGTCCAGGGCATTGGAATTAATGAATTCCAGTAAACGTTTGACATGTGCATTGGTACATGAGTAGCTTTCCTAGTTAATGGAGGGGTAGTTGAAGTCGCCCAGTATGAGAGTGGTAGGTTGGACCCTAATATTCTCCAGGGTGCTTAGGAATGTGGAGTGTCAGTCTTGGGACATAGTTGGGGACCTATAGCAGGCTATGACCTGAATCACTGTCTTACTCAATGTTAGCTGCACCTGAAGTATCTCTGATGCATTATGTTGGGCTACCAGTCTGGAGGTGTGCACATCCTTTATGAATATGGAAACACCGCCGCCTTTGGAGCTTTGGTCCTAGTTCTGAGGCCAAAAGGTGTGTAATGAGTTATAGCTTGGCAGTGCAGGGGTGCTTTCTGCTGCCTTGAACCAGGTCTCTTTTACAGCACAAATGTCGATGTTCTCCATTTTAAGGAGTGTTTTGAGCGAGTGCATTTTTTTATTTAGACTTCTAGCGTTGCGTAGCATGACCCATGCAT
Organism: Protopterus annectens; assembly: GCF_019279795.1. NCBI lineage: Eukaryota > Metazoa > Chordata > Ceratodontiformes > Protopteridae > Protopterus > Protopterus annectens. The sequence goes on from NC_056726.1 coordinate 923,370,552, forward strand.
TTGTTTGTAGCTGTTACTGTGGTACTTTGGTCTTTACAACCCCACCTAAAATAGGCACTATAGATGTGGCAAGAGCCTTGGCCAGTATCCGGAAGCCCAGGGGTGACAGATGCAGGCCATCTCTGGCAAAGCATCAAGATCTGTCAATCATATCATCCCAGGCAGACAGATACCGGGTCCCCTTAGATTGACACCAGAAACTTAGACAATTGTTGAAATCAATCATTTTCTGCTTGTACTGTGGTATCATGCTGGGTGATAGTAGGATGCTGCTCATGGCTAGGGTCATACCCGGCTGGGCTACATAATCCGAGAGCTCCTCCATGTCTCTTTTCATGTAGTCCAGGGAGGTACGTCTCAGGTCATTCACACCCACATGTACAATGACAGAGTCATATTTACATATGTTGTTGAGGGACCTGAGTGCGTGCGTTATGTGGCAGATCCTAGCACCTGATATGCAGTTGACTGTTAATTTCTCCCTATTCAAGGTAGTGAGTGGGACATCAGTGTGCCTCACTATCGAGTTACCTATTACTAGTGTGTTGGGCATGCTGTTTTGCCTTGGGGGCTTTGATTGAGTGGCACATTGTTTAGGAGAGTTATGTGTCTCGTGATTAGTGTTGTGTTGTGGTGGTTGAGTGCATTTCTGCCTTGGAAGTCCCTGCTGTTTGGGTAGATTTTTATTGAGAGCCTACATGAAGGTGGGTGTGTAGTTTGTGTTTTTATGTGAAGGCAGTGCTAATGTGTGTTCTGGAGGGCTATGTGTTCCATGTGGTGTGGTGCAAGTGTTGACCTTCTCCTCTTGACCAGCTATTCCTGTCTTGGCTGGAGAGTGCGTGGCTTCCAGTTTGGATATATAAGTGCATCTCTTGCAAGTCTGAGTGTTTGGAGGTAAGAGGAGATGTTTGTCAGTGTACATGAGACAGTTGCTACATTGCCTCAGGATGCCCAAATTCACCAGGTTAATAGGAGAAAGCTCAGGGTACTGACCTTTACACATGCCTGGAGGGGTGGGCATTAATAATAAGTATTGGAGCTGTTTCCTTGTAGAACATTTAGTGCTGATAGCACTTTTGTGTGCTATAATAATTGCTACAAGAAGTCTGGTAAAGTGCTAGACTAATAAGCTAGTAAAAGTGCAGGAGAGGAGGATAACTAGCAGATCTAAGGGAAAAATTGAAGAGCAGACTTTGGCACCACTCAGAAGCTTACAAACAGTCCTGGATACAGCAAATCTGTATCTGGACTAGACTAGTTACAGGAAAGGCAGGAAACAAGTGCAAACATGGCTTTTAAACCAGAAAGTTGAAAGAGATGGAAAAACTGCCCAAATGGCCAATAAACTGCAATTTCTGGGCCAGAAACCACTCCTTTTGTGGTAGATAGGCTACCTAGTGCTTACCACTCCCACTGATAAGCTAGAAGGGTTCCCTCCAACACAGAAAGGCTTGGGGGGCTCAGAAGCTTACATACAGTGCTGGATACAGCAAATCTGTATCTGGACTAGACTAGTTACAGGAAAGGCAAGAAACAAGTGCAAATAGGTTCATAGATTCATAGGTTGGTACTGGGCTATCTGCCCGAAAGCATATATTAGCCCAGCCACATTGTGCGGTATTCACCGCCCCTTTAGTAGTTCCCTAGACCCTTGTACTAGCAGCTAGTAACCCTTGGCCCCTATCTAGTAGTGTTGATGGTGTGATCCCCAGTGTGAACTTTCTGTTACCCATCCACTCATCAAGGTTCCTCTTGAAGAGTGATAGTGAGAGGCTCTGTCTTATGTAGATCAGGACCCTGTTCCATAGTAAGGGAAGTCTCTGCAAAGGGAATCTATCCCTCCAGCATGTTTTATTCATTGTTGTGTTGAGGTCTATATCCCTAGAGTGTGTAGCTTGAGTAGATTTGGTTTTGCTAAGATGGAGCATGTTCAGCAATTCTGGGTTGGACATGGCTCTGTACGTTAGACAGAGATCGCCTCTGAGAAAACGGTATGCAACAGATAACATTCTTAGCTTTTTCAATCGTCCTGCATAGGGCAACTGTTTGAGGCCAGTAATCCTCTTGGTTAGGTACCTCTGTGGCCTCTCTAGCTGCTGGAGATGTCTAGCCAGGTACATTCCAATGTGGGCTTTTAAACTAGAAAGTTGAAAGATATGGAAAAACTGCCCAAATGGCCAATAAATTACAATTTCTGGGCCACAAACAGCTCCTCTTGTGGTAGATAGGCTACTTAGTGCTTAACACTCCCACTGATAAGCTAGAAGGCTTCCCTCCAACACAGAAAGCCATGGGGGGCCCAGAAGCTTACAAACAGTCCTGGACACAGCATATCTGTATCTGGACTAGACTGGTTACAGGAAGGGCAGGAAACAAGCTTAGGATGTTTTTTTTTGTATACAGAAAAGCAGCTAAAACAGCACTAAAAACAATTCAAGTGCACTTGAGTGTGTAGCAATATTAAAGACACTGTGAGACTAGTGAGACTTATGAGTCTGTAGTTTCCTGAAATGTAGATGGCCCACCTCTGTGCAGAAGGATTAATGCTGCAGTTCTCCATTCATGAGGCATGAAGCCTGTTTGGAGGCTACAGTTAAATATAAATTCCAGAGGGCCTGATAGGTCATGTTTCATGCTATTTAGAAGGCATCCTAGGATATTTTCTGGCCTCACTGATGCAGTGCTCTTGACCTTAAACGGAGCATTAAGGACCTGCTCCCAAGTTATAGTAGGGAGAAGGAAAGGTTTAGGCAGGAGAGAGGAGAAATGCTGGAACTGAATTCGTTGGCCTGTAAGTTTGCTATGTCTTCAGGCTTCACACTTTATTAATTTCTCCAAGTCTTTTGGGTTTCTAATACCATGATGGGAAAGGATCACATTTCTAAGTGAAAGTATGATTAAAGTTCATGAAATTAGTATTGTTTTAGTCCTTGATGTTAGCCAGAAGTCCTCTTTGCAGCACTTGCAATGTGCCTAGTAATGACCCCTTCTGCAATTAGTACAGAGTTACATGAACTGGTAACACATCTAAGCATGATTGTAAATTCGTTTTTATAAGACATGCTGCTCCTACTACTATTGGAACTATCTTGTGGCGCTTCCCCACAGGGCTGATAGAAAACTCTGCATTGCACATTGATTTGCTCAAGCTTTTTGATAGATTTGGTTATGAATTACTAGAACTGCTTGTAAAAAAAACAACAAAAAAGTAATAGATGAATTGAGCAAAGAGGTGTCAGTTTTGGATAATGCCATTAGGGAAGACAATCAATATGAGCAATGTAAATATGAACATCTTCAAATTTACAATAGTATAGACCAACATATTGAAAGGCTCAAGAGTGGAAAGATTGGCAAATTGGAAAGAGATATAGACGAATATGCAATGGTTTTGCATATCCAAGACCCCCAATTTCCCAGAATCGGAACAGCAATAATAAAAATATAAACAAAAAAAAAGAGTAGCACATGAAAGTATAACAGAAGCTGGAGAAATGGAGAGTCATAGTGATAACCAGAATTTCTATAACCAAAACTACCCGGCCCTGAGGAGATCGGAGAGGATTAAAAACAATAAAAACAACTTGCAACAATATGTAAACCAGCAACAAGCGGGGTTTCAAGGGGCGAGGCCCAAAAACAAACATTGGAGGACTTGAATGTTTATGAATATGAACAAAATAACATGATCAGTATTGTTGGTGTTGATTCTGACATTAGAAGTGAAAATGAATGTGTTATAGTGCAAAATGAAAACGAAGATTTTAAAGTGTATAATTTTTCAAATGTGCATGTTGATGGCGAAGTAGCAGATTTACTTGCTAAAGGGATGACATTTGTGCCCACAGTACAAAGCAATTTCACGAAAACTGTTTTAGATTTTAATTATATTTAAGGAAAATTAATTTCAAATTGCTATACCAAAGTAGAATACTGAGAAATAGTAGTATGTATAGTATTACTAGTACATATAACCCACCCCTCCATCCCCGTTTGTCACTTTATGAAAAGATATGTGAAATAGATCTTAAGAACTTGAATAAGTATAAATATGATAAGAAAATAGTGAACAACTTAAGTGAAAATGAGCAGTTCATATTATCACATTTACAGAAAGAAAAAATATGAATAATGAAACCGGATAAGGGTGGGGGGGCAGTCATCATGGATTTATATGACTACAACAACAGAATGCAAGGCATGTTGGATACGGACACGTATCAAAAAGTTTCCTTGAATGAATTGAATGGGGCATACAAAAAAGTTTACATGCAATTAAATGACATGTTTATAGATAGAAGGATTAATATAGATTTGTATAATTATTTAAATGTTTCACCTCCTAGAGTTCCAGTATTTTTTGGGACACCAAAAATACATAAATCTATTAACAATCCACCTATGCGACCACTAGTCGATGGAAGAGATGCCATCACATCGGCATGTGTGAAATACATTGATTTTGAATTAAAACACATTCTGAGAAAGGAAGAGCAAATATGTAAGGATTCTTGGGCCTTCTTACAACATATGAATAGCATAGAATATAACAAGGAAGACATATTGGTCACTATTGATGTATGTGACTTATATACAGTCATTCCGCAGGATATAGGAGTTGAATGGACTAATGAGATGTTACATACAAATGACATACCCCAGGGTAAAGCTAATTTATTAGTAGAGATGCTTGAATTAGTTTTGAACAACTATGTTGTGTTTAATGGTAACTTGTTGCATCTTTCGGCTTTTCCCAGTTAGGGGTCGCCACAGCGGAATTCCGGTCTGCTAATGATTGGCAGTAGATTTTTATGTACTGAGTTGCCAACCCTGACGTACAGCCTTCAACGAAGGTACGCCCATTCACGCATATCTCCACACAGAAGACGCTTTCACTGAGAATCGAACAGGACAACGTCTTACTGTGAGGCGACAATGCTACCGCAGCACCACCACCACAATTGTGTTTAATGGTAACTATTATTTGCAAAATAGAGGCATCACAATGGGATAACCATGTGGGGGAGCATACGTGAATATCATCATGACATATTGGGAAAGGGAATACATATAGGGAAAATATGTGTTTAATACTGAGTTCCACAAATATCTTAAATCTTATTTCAGATTTCAGGACGATATAAGTATATAATTTGGAAAGGGCCTAGAAGCATCCTAGAAGAATTTCTGGAGTATATTAATGGAACAACAACCTTTTTGAAATTCACATGGAAAGTTAGGCTTGATTTCATGGAATACTTAGATATTAAACTCATAAAAGACAACATAGAGGAAAGATATATAGCACAGATATACAGGAAGGAAACGTATTCAAATAGTTTATTGCACTATAACAGCTCCCATCCAGCACACCAAAAAAGATCTCTGATAAAAGGGCAGGTAGTTAGAGCTGCCCGGATGATAACAAAAGAATAAGACTTCATTGAAGAAAGCACCAATCTGCGGTCTATGTTAAGTAAAACACTTTCTCACGCCTCACGCTAAAATTACAATTGCCAGCACACACCTACTATCAACTCTTTTCTATGCCTCCCCCCTTTTTACAAACCTAAACAAGACAACCCTTAACAAACTTGCTTCTTGTTACAATCACATAGCTAGATTTGCCACAAATTCCACCTTTAGAACACACCACTGCACTAACTTGAAGCAACTAGGGTGGTTAGAGTTTTCCAGCCAACTCCATTTCAACCAACTCAAAATGGCTCACCAGATACTGTATCACCCAGAGAAAACACCAGCTCTGAAAACATCATTCACCCCTATATTAACCTGCAATCTTTATGCTCCTCCAATAAGATCTTAGCTCAAACTACCAAAGCCAATAATTCTGCTGGGGATTCTCTATTCTCAAACTTTGTAGGTAAAATGTGGAACTCCCTACTGACCATGCTCACCTCAGAACCTTCACTCCTACAATTCAAAAAAAAGCTTAAACCCCATCTCAATACTCTCTGGCAATGTCCCTGTTCCAAACCTGATTAACCACTATCATTTACCCTTCTGTTACCTCACTATCCTTAACCGCTTTTTAACAAGGCGCCTCATCTTTGTAACTGACCTATGTTTTTTTTTATATGCTGCTGTTATTTTTTTCCCAAGATGTGATGTATCTTTATATTGTATTTAGAACTCAACTATCTTCCTTTTTTGCATTAACAATGTTCATATGTCTGTTATGTACCTGGAGCTTTTCTCCCCGGGCCTCCACTGAAAATGGACATGTATCCAGTCGGACTCTCCCGGTTAACAAATGTAAAATAAAATAAATAAATAAATAAATGTGCTAGGGCATACCCAGGTGAATGCATTGATGAAATCATAGAAGTCAAAATCAAAAGAGGCATAGGTTATTTTAAAGCCATTTTACATAAAGAAAACATTTTAAGTGAAATGAGGACACATTACCACCCAACACTACAACCTGTGAGAGATGCACTTACATAGCCAAAATGGAAGCAAAGCTCTCTCCACCCAAGATTGTGCTAGACAGTCAAGAGGAGAAGGTTAACACCCACACTACACCTCAAGCAACACATAGCCCTTCTAAACCCACACCACCAACACCCACATATAGCAATACTAAATCCACATATGCAGAGTCCCTTAACTGTAACCTGCCCAAGCAACAAGGACCTCTGAAGCTGAAACGCAAACAAACACCAATCACAACCAAAGTGTCACATAGTTCAAAACACCTGTGTGCCACCCAGCAACAGCCCCTAAGGCAAGACAATGCACCTAACACTTTAGTCATAGGTGACTCTATAGTCCGGCACACTGATGTCCCTCTCACCAGGTTGAACAAGGATAAAATTACAGTCAGCTGCCTGTCGGGTGCCAGGATCCACCACATAACGCATGCACTCAAGACACTCCACAACAAGTACAAATATGACTCTGTCATTGTCCATGTTGCAGTGAATGACTTGAGACGTACCTCCCTGGACTACATGAAAAGAGACATGGAAGAGCACTCGGATCATGTGGCCCAGGCAGGTATGACCCTAGCCCTGAGTAGCATCCTGCCTTCGCCCAGAATGATACCACAATATAAGGACAAAATGATTGACTTCAACAATTGGCTAAGTTTCTGGTGTCATTCAAGGGGGATCCAGTATCTGTCTGCCTAGGATGACATGATTGACAGACCACGATGCTTTGCCAGAGATGGTCTGCACATGTCGCCTCTGGGATTCAGGTTACTGGCTAAGGCTCTTGCCACCCCTATAGTGCCTTTTATAGGCAAAATTCAAAGAACAAAACCACCACCGTAACAGGTACAAGCATGCAAAATCTGAAGGTAATGCTACTCAATGCTAGAAGTCTAAACCTCAAAATGCACTCTCTCGAGGCACTCCTAAAAATGGAGAACATCGATATCTGTGCAGTAATTGAGACCTGGTTCAAGGCTCCAGAGAGCACCCCTGCAATACCAGACTACAACTCTTACCACACTTTTCAGCCACCAAAGCAAGACCAAAACACTAAAGGTGGAGGACTGTCAATATTCACCAAGGATATTCACACCACCAGGCTAGTTGCCCAACACAATGCGTCTGAAATTCTCCAGGTGCAACTAACACTAGGTAAGACTGCAATCCAAATTGTAGCTTGCTACAGATCCCCCACCATACCCCAAGATTCTCACTACACCTTTCTAAACATACTGGAAAATATTAAGATAGAACCAAGCACCCTAATACTGGGTGATTTTAACTACCCTGCCATTAACTGGGAAAGCTACTCATGTACCAACACCTTTGCCCAACAGTTCTTGGAATTCATAAATTCCAATGCCCTGGATCAACTAATCCATAGTCCCACCAGGGGCTCCAATATCTTGGACCTGGTCATTACCAACATGGGAAATCGATGCTCCACACCTATGGTCACCCCCTCGTTAGTCACGTCTGACCATAAGCTAATCACCCTTAACATCCACATCCCACCCCCCCCCAGTAAGGAAACCTTCATAAAAAACTTCTCCAAAGCCAACTTCATGCTACTCAAGTCAGAAGTGACAAACTTCATGACACTTATGCAGACTGGAGCTGAAAGTTCAACTGCTGAATCCTACACTAAGGCACTGTACGAGCACATCCACTCATGCATAAATCGTGCCATCCCAAATAGAACCAAGATGCTCTCATCCAAAAAAAAGAAACCAATCTGGTGGTTCCCTGCCATAAACAAACTTTACAACAAAAGGAAGAAACTGTTGCAGAAAAGAGGAAAATCGCAGGATGCAAAAAAACTTCCTTACCAGCCTCAATAAGAAACTGAGATCCCTCATAAAATCCTCCAAAGCTAGTTACGAAAATAAAATTGCCAAAGATTCCAAAGACAACAACAAGGCATTCTATAACTATGTCAAGAATCTAAATGGCAATGCTCAGATCTGCTCTGAGCTAAAACAGAATGGCATTAAATATACTGATCCCAAGGATATTGCCAATATCCTGGCAGATCGATTCAGTGCCAACTTCACCCCCTCTCACCCCTTAAATGGCCCATCTCAATACCGGAAGATTGCCAAATTCTAGTAATAATGGCCACACAGGTAAAAAACGCACTCTCCAAAGCTAAGAATACAGCATCCATGGGACCAGATGACATCCCGGTCTGTGTACTACATGAACTACAATATGAACTGGCACCTCACCTAAGTGTCATGTTTAATCATAGCCTCACCTCAGGTTTCATGCCCACTGAGTGGTGCACAGCTACAGTTATCCCACTCCACAAGGGGGGATCCACCTTGGATCCCAGAAACTACCGTCCAATCCATCTGACAAGCCTTATCTGCAAGGCCATGAAGCGTATTATCATGGAACTTATAAACAAAGACATTGGCAACCTTCAAACACTGGACCCCACTCAGTTTGGGATTGTGAAGGGCTGATCTTGTCTCTTGAACTTGATTGACTTCTTCAAATCAGTCTCCAGAGCCATGGACAAGGGTAAGGTGGTCCACACAGCCTATCTAGACCTTGCCAAGGCCTTTGACACCATCCCCCACTCTGGAATCATAGATAAACTTACTAAGCTGGGCATTAATCCCTACATCACCCAATGGGTTGCTAACTGGCTTACTGATAGAACCCACACTGTAAAAGTAGCCGACTCCAAATCCAGCTCCAGACAAGTGACAAGTGGAGTACCTCAGGGTTCAGTCCTGGGACCGCTCTTGTTTGGCATCTACTTCTCTGAAGTACAGGCCAACACTAAGGAACTCTGATAACAAAGTTTGCAGATGACTGCAAACTGGGAGCCATTATTGAATCCCCAAATGATGTGGATACTCTACAAAAGGGCCTTACAGAAACAGATGCTTGGTGCCAGAGCCATGGGCTCAAGCTCAATGCCAAGAAATGTATAGTTATCCCCTTTGGGAAAAACATGTATCCGTGAATTACCATATAGGTGGCAGTACACTAAACATCGAAAGTTTGATAAGAGACTTAGGGACACAGGTGGACAGTGGTCTCACATTCGATAACCACATCGCCACAACAGTCAGGAAATCCTTCTATGTGGCACACCTCATCACGAAGGGCTTTTCATCCAGAAAAAAGGAGGTCATTGTCCCACTGTACTCATCCCTCATTAGACCCATTATAGAATACAATGATCTGTTTGGTATGTACCTCTCAAGACAACTGCAACAACTGGAAAGGCCACAGAAATACCTCACTAAAAGAATCACAGGCCTAAAGCAGATGCCCTACGCTGACCGCCTTAAAAAAACTCCAGCTATACTCTGTCGCATATTGTCTACTCAGAGGCGATCTTTGCTTAACATACAAGGCTATGTCAAACCCAGAGCTGTTGGACATGCTACACTTAAAGAAATCCCAATCCCTCAGAGCCACACGCTCCAGGGATCTAAACCTTGTTATCACAATAAACAAAACATGCTGGATGGATAGGTGCCTGATCCAGAGACTCCCCAGACTCTGGAATAGATTGCCCATACATGTCAAGCAGAGTGCCTCTTTGGTCCTCTTCAAAAGGAACCTTGACGACTGGATGGGAGAAAGGAAATTCACCCCGGGGATCACGTCAGTCGCCCTGCTAGACAGGGGTCCAGGGAAGTAAATAGTGTGGGATGAAATTGCCAGGGAATTGTTATGGCTAGGCTTGTATAGGCCCTAGGGCTGATAGCCTAGTACAAACCTATGAACCTATGAACCTATGATATGAAATAATAATAGATAACCCTGATTCACACAGAATACAAGATGTAGTTGAAAGAAACAATACGTTCTCAGAAGCACTGATTATAACATATAGCGAAGACTTCAGACTGCTTAAATGGATTTTTGAAAAAAAAATGGGTCATATTAAATGAAGAAGAAGAGTTTAGAAACATATTAGGTGTAAAGCCATGTATTGTTAACAGGAGAGGGAAAAATTTAAAAGAATTAATCAAGTATAAAGAGAATTATAGTGAAAGTGTCCTGCATGGCATGAGGAGGTGTGGTGCATGTAAATGGTGCCACAAAATAGAAATTAATAATGAATTTATTATAGAAACAAAAAATATATGATAAAAGGAAAATACAGTTGTAAATCTAAGGCAGTGGTATATTTAAGTAAGTGCAAATCATGTTTAGCTTTTTACATAGGAAAAACAGAGAGAAAATTCTCCCAACGTGTATATGAGCATGAATATGCCATTAGAAAAATGTATTTATCTAATGCCTTAGCAAAGCATGTAAAAGACCATCCAGGGCACCAATTTAGCTACATCATTATTGACAGTGTAGTAATAGATGATAAAAAAGCATGGGGCTTGTTATTAGAATTGAGAGAGCTTGAATGGCAAGTAAAGGTACAAGCAGACAGCTGGCCAGGAATCAATGAACGGAGTTCTATAACTCCAATCTTGAAGCTTAACGTGTTAAAAAGACGTAAGATAAAATAAATGTGTTTCACAAAGGAAATAAATAGATAATTTATAATGAATTTAGAGTTGAATAAGGTTTTATATGCATGAATGGGGCAGCATTGTTGTGCGTGTTTTTTAAAACTGAATATTGCTTTAAATGAAATGTTACTTGATTAAGAGGAAATTATGTCACTATAAGGAAATGTATTTAAAATGGAGGGACGCATTTAAAATGATGTCTGAAGAATAATATTTATTTAAACGAAAGCGCTAACATTTTAATGCAGTTTTATTTTTGAAATAAAGCTTGTGATCATTTTATACTTCTAAGTGGTGGTTCGTCTTTGTGGATTTAGCTGACACGTTGCCTGTTTTTTTTGTGTTCGCAAGTTCATCAACGTAGTTTGTGATAATCTTGGTAGACACTGATTTTTATAAATCATTTGATGAGCATGAAGTGTCCTTGTTTTTTTTTTTTTTTACTGCCCAAACTATCCAACACTTTTTGGGGCCAGTCAGTCACTCCAAAACTGTAAGTAAGGACAGGAATTGCAAACTGGTTTATAGCTTGGTCTTTGTTTCAAGATATCAGCACTGTTTTCAGTATTAATTTTAGTATTCTAAAATATTTCTTACTAAGTTTTATTCACATTTGTTCATATTTTATTGTTGATCCTTCATCAATTCCCAAATATTTATACACTCCCTCTTGCTCAAGTTCTTTTACATCACTTTCCTGTCCCAAACCATTTTCTTGGTGCTGCAGCTGCTTTAAAGGTTGCTTTTGCACATTTATCAAGACGAGATGACATTCTTATATCATCTAAAAAAGTTTTGACCACTCGCAGTTGTGCTTTCATTTACTTAACTGACAAACTATACAGTTTTAAATTGTCTACAAAAAGATGAAAAGTCTTTACACTTGTTGTTTTCTGGGAGCCAAATTGTAGCCATGACCTAATTTGTTAAGTAGGCAGCTTAATGTGTTAAGGGAAAACAAAAGGGCAGTGGTGACAAAGAGTCACTCTGGAATATCCCCCTTTGAATTTTTATTCCTGGAATAATAATTTGGCCTTTATCACGGCTTAATTATTAAGTGGTTTGCTACTGTTTTATGGTCGCTGTCAAGTAATCAATCAATCAGTGTAGGGTATATCTTACACATTTTTAAGTGCTCTTTTATCCATAAATGTGGAATACAGTCAAATGCTTTTTTGACTCAGTATAAGTGGTTCCATTAACAATGAGCTCTGCTCACAAATAGGTATTGTCTTTGAGATTGTGGACATAGCTAAAGAATGCCTTATGGTTGTCCTTGGCCTGGGAGGCCAAATTTACTTCAAATTTAGCTTTGTTAGACTTTATTTGTCCTCTAACTTGTTTGTTTAGGTTGAGAGTTCTTTTATCCTGGTGGGTGCTACACCACCTAATTTTTCCATGATTTTTCCTACTGTTATACAGTCTGTTGATGTTGTGATTTCACCAGGGTGACTTGTTTTTTCAGTTAGTTCCATGCTTCCTCCTGATGGGTACAGCTACCTCTGTGAAGCTATTAACATGCTTGTAAAGGGCTTTTGTAAACAGGCATATAGGCAGCAGTATTCTCAGGGTTTATGGGGGCTTGACATTTTGGCAGGTTATCACTTAGTAGTAAGAAATTAGCCTTAAATTAGTTCCTGAATACTCCATGGTTACCTGGGGGGGGGGTCCACATTTTATTTTTACTTCAATGAGACCATTTTGGGGTCTGACATTACCAGAGAAGACTTTGCAATATGGCATGTCCAGCACTCTCCCATATTAGTAAGGACAAGATCTAGTTTGTTTGTACCACTGGTTGGTGTATTGAGAATCTGGTCCAGGGAGTTTGTGCTTACAAAATCCAGGAATCTATGTATCTGTATGTTTGGTGTTGTGGATGACTCCCAGTTAAAAGTGGGATAATTAAAGTCACCCATGAATATGGTATTGGGTTGGATGGTGAGTGTTTCCAACAAGTTTCAAAACATGTTATGGCTTTACTGGGTCATAGAGAGGAACCTATAAGACTTGCAAGGAAGTGTTATGGGATCTTGCTTATTTTGGTTTGAACATGGAGAAGCTCAAGTGCATTACACTGTTTGATCAGACTTAAGGTATATATATTTTTGATGTAAATTGAGACATCTCTGCTTTTAGTCCCTGTCTGTGTAGTAGCTCATTTTAATGTGTGGAAGGCATTATAGCCTTGCACTGCTGGTGTGCTCTCCATGGCTTTTAACCACATGTCAGCATTCGCACAGATATCAACATTCTCTAGGGAAGGCAGAGGTTGTAAGGAGTGGATTTTTTTGTTTAGACCTCTAACATTGATCAGTAATGCCTTTAGATTTTTTTGGTTTTGATTTACGATGTCAGAAATATTTTCATTTTGGCATTGCCTAAAAAGAGCACTATTGGTGAGCACAATGTTTTAGCTAATATTCAAAAGCCTAGAGGGGAGAGGTGCAGACCATCCCTGACAAAGCAGTGTGGTCTGCTGACCATCTCCTTCCATGCTGACAAATCTTGCACCTCCTTAGAATGACAACAGAAACTAAGACAATAATTAAAGTCAGTCATTTTCTGTTCATGTTGTAGTATCATCCTTGGAGAAGGCAAATTTGCTGCTCAGTGCTAGGCTCATACCAGCCTGGGACACACATTCTGAGAGCTCCATGATGTCTTTCTTCATATAGTCTAGGGAGGTACATCTCAGGTCCTTTACACCCATATGGACTATGAGTCATACTGCTACTTGTGGTTCAATGACCTGACGTGAACATAATGTAGTGGATCCCGGCCCCTGATAATCAACTGACTGTGACTTTCTCCTTACTCAGCCCGGTCAAAGGAACATCAATTGTCTCACAATGGAGTCTCCAAAGACCAGAATATTGTATTGTGTGGGGGTTGCCTTATCATCTTGAAAATAGAGGATCCATGAGACTTGGTTATATGTGTTGTTGTGGGTGTTGTTTTGAAAGCATGCATTCAGGGCTTGTGAGGGTTTTTGTTATGTGTACTTCACCTAGAACATCTTTGGGGTTTTGGAAGGTTATGTTTAAGTGCCTCAGCATAAGGAGGTCTATGTGTCTGCTTTGAACATTGTATGATGGGTGCAGCGTGTGTGGGACTAACAGCCTGATTGAAATTAGGAGTGTTTTTATGTGAGAGCTTTGCCTCTCACATATTACATCAGTTTGTTTGAGAAGTAACTGGTTATCAACAGACATGAGGCAGTTTCTTCATTGCCTCAAGATGCCCATATCCATCAAGCTAGTAAGGGAGATAGTGAGAAAGTTCATTTCCATATAACGGGCCCTTTTTTATTGATTAGATGGTTGGAGTGAGAATATAAAGTAATGTCAGGAGTATCTGGTTTGCAACTCTAGGGGCAGTGCTTGTCACTGCAAACTAGTTGCTCTGTGTGCAACTAGGTACTGGTGAAAGTTCAAGAGTGCTTTTACAGGAAAAATCCCAGCTGAAGGTGTCTGGAGACCCTGGATGAGTATTTAGGGAGATATACTGAAGTTAGGGTAGACAGCAGCAAATCGCGCAGTACAGCTTCTGTGGAGTTTTCTTCATTCAGAAGCTGCTGGCAGTACTGCTTCTACAGTAACTGACTTTCATGTACTGTGAACTGGTGTGCAGGTTTTTGCAGTCATCCCTTATGAAGATTGTCTGATAACTATCTTCTCTATCCTTCCATCTTTACCTTGCAACCTGATAGAGTTTATTTGCACAATCTAGAGTTATTTTCCAGAAGCTGTTAGAGTGCTTCTCATGCTTTGTTCTTTCCAATTGCAATTGCTCTATTAAGCTCCTTTTAGCTGACCAGTATACATTTTTACCCTTGTTTTTCTTTTTCTGTTTCCTACTTTTTCTTGCACTCCTTTCTTTTGATGACTTCCTGGACTTCTGCAGTCCACTATCAGTTTTCCTTTTCTGCCTTATTTCCATGCCTGACTTGGCCACATATGTGTTCTATACTCCCCAGACATGCAGTTTTGAGGTGCTGCCATTCTTCTTCAACTCCACCTATGTCGTCTTCAGGAGGTGCTAGAGCCTAGAGTATTTACTTGAACACCAGTGCTTTCTCTCTTGTCAACTGCCAGGTCTTCAGCCTACTCTCTTTTAACCTAAGAGACTTTTCTGATCACTTCCTGTAGCAGATTTTGATAATCAATGGCTTATGCTATGGGCTGATTGTTTCACTGGGGATTACTTTGCAATTCCTGATTTTAGCCCAATGATCTTTCCTTATTAGGATGGAGTCTACCTGAAGTTTTTGTTGAACACTTTTGTATGTGATTATGTGACTGTTTCTTTTGCTGAATAATGTGATGGCCACCATCAAGCCATTTACCTGAAAGAAGTCTAGAATTACCTCCTCCTCATCATCATCATCATCATCATCATCAGTCCCCTTTTTCCAATTTTTTCTACATGGGGTTGGGGTATCATATTAACTGTCGCCAACTCTCTTGATTCAGTGCCACACTCCTGCCTTCTTCAGCACACATGCCTGACTGTCACAGATCTTCTTTTACACAATCCATCCCACCTCTTTGCTGGACATCCTTGCTTCCTCTTACCTTCTTCCTGTCTGTCCCAAATCTTCCTCAACAGATTGCCTTCTGATTTCTACACATGTGCCCAAACCACCATAATCTATTCTCTTTGATCTTTTCTGTAATTGGAGTTACTTTGGCTTCTGTTCTTATGTCCTCATTTCTTCATCTGTCCCACAGTGTGCATCCTACCACCTTTCTCAGGCACTTCATTTCCATCACCTCTAGCTTCTTCAACTGTTCTGCCTTTACTGCCCAGGTTTCTGTACCATACAGTAGTACTGGTCACACCACTGTCTTGTACACCTTACTTTTTGGCTTTTTTGGCATTCTTCTGTCATATACTACACCTGATACTCTATGCCAGTTGGCTGCAGCCTCTCTGATTCTAGCTTTGACCTCTTCATTCAGACTACCCTTCTCCTCAACCACCCCTCCCAGATATGTGAAGCTGTTTACCTGTTCCACTATCTTCCCTTCTACCTCCATTTTCAGCTTCTTCTGATTTACCCAATTTGCTGCCATTACCACCGTCTTATCTGTGCTTAGTTTCATCCCATGTGCCTTCAGATTTGCACTCCATTCTCCTAACCTTTGCTGAGTCTGCCTGTACTGCTACATCGTTTGCATACAGCACCTTTGTTGATCTGGCCCCTCCAACCTGTTTGCTAATGTAGTCCATCACCAGTATGAACAGCAGTGAGCTCAGAGCTGAACCCTGATGTACACCCACTCCCACTGGGAACCCCTCTGTGAGGCCGAACACTGTTCATACTTGAGTCACTGGGTCCTTGTACATAGCCTGCACTAATTCTACAAGTGTTTCCAGGACTTCAAACTACCGCAGTACTGCCCACATTAGCTTTCTTGGGACCTTGTCATATGCTTTCTCAAGGTCTAGGAATGCCCAGTTGGACTCTGTCCTCATTTCTAGCTTCTTCTAGAATTACCTCTCCTTCTTTATTCTTGTTGCCCCACCCATGTGGTCTCAGGCTGTTCTCATATCCTCTTCTGTCTGTCCCGATACATGCATTCTGGTTCCTATTATCAACACCAACTCAAGATGTCCTGGTTTACTGAGAAAGTCCTGAAACTGTTGCATGAATACAGTCTTTTTCTCATTATCACAACCATACTGTGGGACAGACTGAGACTATGAATAGTGTTTGTTTGTTAACACTGTTATTTGATTGCCATGAGTCTGTTACTAATTCTGATAACATTCCTCACCGTCTTCTGAAACCTCTCTTTCACCACAATTCTTACACTATCTCTAGTATGTTCACCTCTTGCTTAGTAATTTCTGGATCCTAATCCAAGTGGCTTTGCTGTACTGCCCTTCCATCTTGGATTCTCGACACAAGGGATGTCCAGCCTTATCCTTACCATCATGATATCCACTTCCAAACCAGGTAATTTTAGATAATTATACTGAGTGTAGCAATCCTTAGTTCATGCTTGGCTAGTTGATTGGTCTTACATACAGCTTTCAATTACTAGAGCTATTCCAGATAATCTTAGCTGGGCAACTGTACACCAGCCATCTACTAACGTATTCTCCCAGGCTGCTGTGCCTTATGGTGGACACACTCTGGCTAAAAGGGCACATAGACCCCTCCAACTGTTAGCATGGGTCCTTAGGCTGGAGTAGACTGGGTTCTCAAACCCCACTTACCATCAGCAATACATGTTGTGCGCAGTCTGTGATCCATGTTCTCCGATCCCAAGGATACTATGCACCACAGTTGATACCCAAAGCAGTTGGTCTATATAACTCTTCTCCCAATTAGCACTATCCAGTCTGTATTGCTACCCACTACTCCATTCTTTGGTGAATTTGAGGTGGAAATACACAGCATATTTTTTGAGATGTCAAGAGAAACACTGCAGAGACATAGTGAGAACACACAAACTCCACACACATACATGAGCTGGAGGTCAGGATCGAACCCTGTACCTTGTGCATGGGAGGTGAGAACCTTAGCCATTAAGCAGTGACTGTGTGTGTGTGTGTGTGTGTGTGTGTGTGTGTGTGTGTGTTTGCATATACATGACTTATATGCAGCAATGAGACAACATGCAACAGTAACCCCTATAGGTGCACATCAGTCTCCACAGCACATACATATCCTATAACCTACTGGGCACCACATACATCATCACAGTAAAATGCAGCACGTTTCCTTGCAACACACTCACTCCATTATCTGAGGTACAGTTCAGTTATATTATGCCAGTAAGGTATCTTATGTATTTCTACAGAAGGTCTGTCATTTAAAGCCAGTATCTTGTGATTAAACCACTATGATGAATATTGCTAGTCGCAAATATTTGTGGCAGAGATTTGTGCTCAGATTTATTGAGTACTGCTGTTGTGAATGTATCTCTGAACTGAGCATAAATGTGTTTCAATTTATTTAACTTATTTGCAGTGTAAACTATAATTATAGGTGTGTTTCAGTGAACATGCTCAGATAAAAGTTAAACATCAAAGAGGTGGAGAACAAGGCTTACCTAAATGCTGCTTATATACTGATGCATGGATAGGTGTTTGGTAGACATTATGTCTGTTGTATGTGCCATTTGTTGCTGTAGTCAGTCAGTCTATAAGTACTGCAGGGATCATACTTAAATTGGGAGGGTGGCTTAATGGCTAATGTGTTTGCCTTACAAACACAAGGTGCAGGGTTTGAGTCTCACAAGGGATAATTGGCTAGGCTTAAAATGACTCGCAAGGGCAGTTAGCTTAGTAATAAACTACAAACCTATACATGAAAAGGCACAGAACAGACTGCATTAATTCAAATTGCATAAAACAATAGAAGGCTAATGTCACAACCTCAGGTGACACTCATCTGAGATAAAAGTCAATTTTTGTGGTCCTACTGCTGAAGGTGTTGGTGTAGAGAAATGAGAGAGGTCATTACGTGGGAATAGCCAGTTCTGTAAGTATAAACATTTGCACTGTTTGATCACACAGTACTGTACAAATTTGATTTATGTCTCTTATAAACCTTTTGAGTAGCAGTTCCACAGTGCAAGAGTGACAAAATGGAGTATCCACAAAATCAGTAAAATCAGTCATCAACAACATGATCTTGTGTCTCTAGCTGTTATGCCTATAGACAAGCTGCACCAGCAAAGTGGTATGAAAACCTACATGGACAGGTTATTATATGTCTGCATGTCTATTATGTTATTGCACCTAATTTTGCATGTGAAAATTTCACAGCTAGCATTTGGGCATCACCATAGATCAGTGCTGTGGTTGTGTGAAGGCTGTGGAGCCAGGCTATGTGGACATGGATCTACTTCAATTTATTTACACAACACTTACTAGTGTTAAACATACAGTCCACAATATTCAGCCCCTCCATTTGATCACCATGCATTTACTAAATAAAGACTTTGATTTTTTTTTTTTACAGAGGTGGCACCCCTTGTAATCCCAACACCTCAATGTTGGAGCTCTATCTCAAACTGCTGATCACTACATATACTACAGCTATGGATTTATTTTTTTCACAGTGAGTGCAACATCAGATATACTTTATTTAGAAACTGGGTAGGCCGAGGGATCCACTACATCAGGGCAGTACAGGGTGGAGATACCATAAAGACAACACTTATACTTTAATTTGTTTTATTGTACCATTAAAGCCTGTTGGGTGGTACAAGGATTATCCTTGGTAGATTGTTTTTTTCGTACCATCTTTTAGTAAGTCAGAGTAAATCGGTAGCCTTCAAATTCACAGCAACATATGAGAAAAGCAAGGTATTAAGGGATCACATGGATAACAGTGCCACGATTTGGGCTTTTTTGCAGCCAGCTTCTGAGATGGGTAACAGCCACTCTGCATCTGGCCATGCTTAGCTATGATCTTTAGGGAGCATTGAAGATGCAAATGATGATACATATCAATGCAGATTGACAGACAGTACTGTTGTACCAGAGGACACTGTCACAAGCATCCAGATGCCCACCACTGTGTCCCCTAGTACCATGCCATCCAGGGATGTAACTTTTTATCAAAGACTTGCCAATGTCAGTGGTGCAAGTGCATTGCAGTGGCAGAACTTGCACATCTTGTGGTGCATTGCAACTTCAGCATTGACCATGCAAGCCAAAGACCTACTGAAGTTTGTGAAGTTGCAAACATAGCTGTCACTGGTGGCACATTTACATATTAGAGGAACACATTTTGGGAAATTATGTATATCAAAGTCTTCAATGGGATGGACACTGGAATGTGTGAGCTGCACACTGGTCAGGCATATCACAATAATGGAGAGCTGGCAGTCACTATTTGTATGTGTACTTCACAGGATCAGAGTCTCATTTGCTTACTGGCATGAAGCGTAGATTGTCTTGTGCAACCCAAGAGAAAATAAATAGCCTATGCAGGCCAGAATGCTTCTGCCATTGGTTTTAACTGGCCACTGTCCTTCAGGAGTTAAAGACACAGAAACCAAGTTATCCCTGGGCCTAGTTGGCCATTCATCTAGTACAGTCTCATGGTAGGCTACTGACTGTCAATGGAAATCGTATGAGTAATGAGTACAAGGCAGAGATGCATGGTCATTGCAAGTACAGAGGGTATATTACTGACATGCTACTAGGTAGATCATTGACATCACACAGCACTCCATTATTATGTAGCTCCTGTACCAGCAACACTGATAAGGTTGCAGTTGTAGAATCCATTGCACAGATAGCTAGATGTGGCAAATATTCAATTATCACTATACAGAGGTGCCATATTATTTAGGGGTATCTTAGTATGACATGTGTATCACAGTTTGATGCCTAAAGACATGCAGTTGACATCAAAGATGACATTCTATGTACATCCTATGTTTTGAACTTTTGTTGATTAATGATGATACCTTCCTTGGTTAAACCATTTAAGTTGCATTATTTTATATTGCTAAGTATATTTCTGTAAAAACTTGTTTGAATGGCATGCAAGTTGAGTCTGCTGAGCTAGCAGTTACATATAACTACTTTTGGTAGGTCATATGTGATGCATTCTGGAAATTTCTATGCCTAGTCTCCCACAAACATACACGCATGTGCACACACACACACACACACACACACACACACACACACACACACACACACACACACACACACACACACACAAAATAGATAGACAGATAGACATAAAGATTCATCCTAAGTTCCTGCTTCATCTGTCACATACATACTTTATCCTAATATTCACTGCATTTCTGTATTATTGCATTGGTATATTAAATTGGCAAGTCTGTTGTGCTACAACATGATGGCCTTGGCCATCTCCCAATCATCTTCAGTCAACCTCTGTAGCAATATGGGCTCAGGGAATATCATCTCCAATTGTTTGATGTGACCCTTATCATGGGACAGCCTCAGTTCATACATTATGGTAAATATGGGATATAAGACAAAATTTTGCTGTTTTGAAGCTATTGACTTAAAAAAACATTCTGACACCATGTGTTCAAAGAAAGTAAATACAAGTGTTACAGAGGCAAGGCATAACACAATGGTACACTAATTGTCAGGTTCAACTGTGGTGGTTGTTTCAATACAAAACGTGCATATGTAGTCTTTATACTACCTTAAGACAGCATGACATGCAACTTTAACAAGCTTATTTCCTACTTCATTACACTGTTGCAACAGCTTATAAAGCTGTGAGCTGTGAAATATGCTTACATACAATTATGTCTTGATAATGGTTTAAATTTTCTGCATTGTATATTTAAGTTTTAATAATGTATGCATTCTTGTAAAGATTATTGAATAGTTTACTTTTTCAGTTTCACCACTTTGTCAAGTTTTGTACATGCAATCTTTGTGAAATGCCTTAATGGCAATATTGTTTTTTTCTTTGTTTATATTTTCATAACATATTTCTTTGTTATTTTCTTTGCATCAGGGTCACGGTTGAGGCTGAAAATTGTTCCTAAACAAACTTAACAAAAAAGTTATTGTCTCAGCCATTTTATGAGCTCAAAGTCTTTATCACTCTGTGTAATTTGGAAAACCACTTCTTTAAATTCTAGAAAATTAATACTCATTACTTCAGCAATGTTGTGTGCAACATGCAAAGATTGTGCTGTATACCTTAGGGGCACATACTGTAATGAATCACCAAGGCAACCAAACACATGCTATATGTACTGCAAGTCTTTTGGTAGGTGGTGGGTATTCCTCAAAGATGTGAGCAGCCATGGCTGAAGAGAGTACACTGCATCCCCTATGAAATGCCCATATAGTATCCTCCTACTCTAAAAGGCATTATACCGAGTACAGCACAGCTGGATAGTGGCACCATGTAAATTACTTGCATGCCTGGGTTACACATTGACTATATGCCAATGATCATTGTACCCCCAGCATGCTGATTCAGTGGAAGCAATAGCAATATCTGTTATAGTAGACTAGAACATAATCAGTGCTTAACAGTAGATCTGATATTGTCAATTTTCATTCCATCCCGACTTGGCTGTTATAAAAGTTCATGGCAACCTTGAACTCTCAAGCTTCTCCCTTACCCAAAATGCACCACTCCATTACCTCAGATCTCCTTTGGCACTTCCAGCAAAAAGACATCGTCTGTTGCTTTTTCAAGCTTCGGCGATAAGTAACCTTTAATTTAATAAAAAGTCTTCTTACATTCATAGGTTCATAGGTTGGTACTAGGCTATTGGCTCTAGGGCCTATACAAGCCTAGCCATAACAATTCCCTGGCTATTTCTTCCCACAGTATTTACTTCCCTGGACTCCTGTCTAGCAGGGCAACTGACGTGATCCCCGGGGTGAATTTCCTATCTCCCATCCAGTCATCAAGGTTCCTTTTGAAGAGGGCCAAAGAGACGCTCTGCTTGACATGTATGGGCAGTCTATTCTGTGTTAAAGATTGTAATGCTGTACACATTACTGCTTTTGTAGTTGTGGTTGTGCGTATTCTTTCTTTTGTTGATGGCTGACAAAGAACAGAGCCCAGGTGGGTTAACAAATGTGGGAAATGATGTCAGAAGATCCCTATGTCTGACTCACACATCTTATGTGTTTTTCACTTGGGACCTCTTTAACTCCAGAAGAATTGCACATACCACACTTTCAACTCTAGGGCATTGGTAGATCACAGAAACAAACTTATTCTAAAGGGACTTTTGCCTTCATCCCTTGATGAAGCAATATCTGGACCTTGCAAAGAAAAACCTAAAATGGCAGCTGTTAGAACCTCTTCTGTATCCTCTAGGTCCTCAGAAGAATAAAAAAAAGAACTTCTTTGGATTCTATCTATTGTGTTTTCAGATTATACAAAGAAGAAACAAAAATTATCTGATCCAACCCTTTCATTAGATTCGTCTAAGATCAAATACAAGCCCTTGAATCTGACAGCTTCTTCAGATCCAAAGTTTCTGATAAGTAAAGATTCATCGGATCTGAAGACCTCACATCAGATACCTATTCTAAGACAAGGCAGTCTCCTTCAGTGGACCTGCTTCCAACGAGAATGCCTTCCCCCTTTTTAGAAAGATCAAAGTCTCCATCAGCTCTATCCACCTGTTCATCCAGAAGTCTCATTGAAGAAGATGTAGAGAGGCTAGTGAGCAAGATCCTCTCACTGCAGAACCAGCCTGCCCCTTCCTTGGCTCCTACCCCATCGGGTTGGGAAGTACATGCATCCATTACTCCTCTACCAGTTCCTCCTTTGAACCCTATCCAGGTTTCAGAGCCCTTGGATCTGGATCATCCATCACTGCCTCTTTCAGAATGGAGGATTCAGATATCCCCAAATCCAAAACTTGGTCTGAGCTCTTCAATTCAATTGGATCTGGAGAGCTATTGGAGCCGATTCTTCCCCTTCGGGTCTGAGGTGCTGCAGTCAACTTCAAAGTTTTCAGAACCATCTCTGCATCTTGGAGCCTCATCAATAGTCAGTTCATGTCTGACTTTGGCCTCCAGGCAGCTGTCCTTGGAGCAGGGCAGGACTAGGGATCAGAGGTTTGCTCTCTCGGATCCATGTCCTTATCCTTCACTGGGACAGTCTTCCTTCAGGGTTTTGCAGAGAGGTCTGTCTGCACCTCAAACTCAGGAGATGCCTCCACCTTTGGACCCTTTGTCTTCTTCAGTTCCACCTCTGCACCTAGACTCTCACCTATCCTCTTTACAGGGACAGCCCATACCAAAACCCCAGGCTTTCCAATGGGTATCCCCTCCTCTTCTGATACCTCTCCAGTGTACCCAACCAAGGAGGTTCCTAAGAAGAGGACATGCAAGAGGAAGCATATCAATTCCCCTGAATCAGTCACTGAGGACACAGATTTTGATAAGAGTGAAGGGTCCCATGGTCACCTCCTGAGGATGTCTCATTTACAGACATCCTTGAAATCCTGCAACAGAGAGGTGGCTGGAAGCCCAGAAACCCTTTGTCTGATAAATCTGTACTACTGGAGGCTTTTGATACCAGCCCATCTACAACCTGGGTGGTCCCACCCACTGATGAGCTTCTGGAGTTGGTCTCGCAGCTGGCATGGAAGGAATCTTATTCCAATGAGCCAGTTTCAAAGAAGTCAGATAAAATTATGACTCCCCCAGAGTCTAAACAGTTTTGGTTATGTTGATGCCATGGTTGTGGCAGCAGCCACTAGACAGGAACTTACTAATAAAAGTACCTATGTCCATCCTCCTGACAAGGAGTCATGACAATGGACAGATTTGGGAATTGGGAAGCATGTCTATGCTTCAGTGACCTTTGCCTTAAGGTCTCTGAACTACTTGGCATTTTAGTAGACTTCAGAGGGATCTGATTAAGGAACTTTCAGGTACTCTCAAAGGAACCATGTCTGAAGAGGTGAAATATTATGCCACTTCTCAACTAGCAACCATACAATCAATTTCCAACTCATCCATGAGGCTTTTTCTAATGTGGCAGAAGGAACCTCAAGGTCCATTAGGAGACACACCTGGATGCATGTGTGTGATTTTTGTTAAGCCTTATAAGTCGATGTTCATCAATGATCCCTTTGACAATACCTCTCTTTTTGGCCTTAAAGTAAAAGATACATTGTCCAGGTGTGAGAAGGATGGAAAGACCCTTTCTGCCATGGGCATATGTTTTTCCACCCCCGAAAGATCCTTTTTGAGGAATCATCGAGGTGATGGAGAGGAGAGGAGGCCTGCAACATCAGGGGTCTAGAGAATCTTTCTTTGGCAAACCCTTCTAGCACTCCTGAAAGGAGGTCAGATTGTCCCCCTCTGGAGGCAACTGGGGGTCATTTGTCTTTGCACCAGAGAGCCTGGCTAGAAATAACAAAAGACACTTGGGTGCAGAGGATCATGTCCAAAGGTTATATAATTCCATTTTCCCTTTGTTCTATAAAGTTCAGGAAAATCCTCAATGTTACACCCAGTCTGAAGGAACAGGCAGCCATTCAAATTCAAAAGCTGCTGAACAACAGAATCATCCAAGATGTCCCTCCAGACGAGAAAAGATCCAGACCATACGTGAGATTCTTTTTAGTGCCAAAGAAAACAGGTGACTGGAGACCAATTCTGGATCTCAGCAGTCTGAACAACTTTGTTCAGAAGACGAAGTTCTTGATGGTCACGGTTTAATTGATTCTTCCATTTCTGGGGAAAGATGACTGGATGTGCTCAATAGTTCTTCAGGATGTGTACTATTATATAAAAATAAACAGATGATCCAAGAAATTCAGAAATTCTTACACTTCCAGCTAGGAGCCAGTCACTACCAGTTCAGAGCACTGCCCTTTGGTCTCATCACAGCCCCAGGGTACTCAACAAATGTATGGCCATGGTAGCAGCTCACTTGAGACTGCATGGATTCTGGGTATTTCCTTACTTAGATGACTGGATCATCTCTGTCCAGCCCAGGCATAATCTCCTTATGGCAAGAGATAATGTAATCCAGATGTGTGCTCAGTTAGATATAACCATAAAATTGGAAAAGTAACATCTTCTGCCTTCTCAAACTATAGAGTTCATAGAGGCGCTACTCTGCACAAGGTCAACAGTTGCTTCTTTTCCCCTTTCCAGAGTTCAGACCTTAAGATTGGAAGTCAACAAGATACTTTGCAGTACAACAGCCCTCACTCATCTGGTTCGACAAGCACTAGGATCAATGGTGGCAGCAATACCATTTGTTCCATTGGCCAGATTCCATGTGAGGATTCTTTAATGGATGCTGGAATCTCAATGGTTGATACTTCAGCTACCCCTATCTACCCCAATTCAAATCACAAACTTGTGCAAAAAATGACCTGATGTTGTGGACCCAATCAGAACAACTACTACAAAGTTGCCTATTTGTTCCTTCTCAGCCCAGGGCCATAGTGACCACGAATGCTTCCCAGCTGGAGTGGGAGGGCATTACATGGGAGATAGAATCCAAGGCACATGGTCCCCTGAAGAGGCCAATTTGCATATCAACATTCTGGAGTTGAGAGCAGTGCTTTTAGCAGAGCAATCCTATTAGGATGCTCTTCCACTGGAAATGATTGCAATACAGACAATATGTGAATGGTTTGGTGCATCAACAAACAAAGGGGAACCAGATCATACTCCTATGTTGAGAAGCACTATGAGTGTGGCAATGAGCTATCTCTTCCAACTGCTTTCTCTTAGCTATGCATATTCTGGGGAAGACCAAGGTGCTAGCAGAAACAGGTGCATTCTGTTACCTCATGAATGGTCCCTCAACCAGACATTAGCTGACATGATTTTCTGCAAGTGGGTCCAGCCTTGCTCCAATCTCTTTGCATTTCCTTTAAACAACAAGTGCAGCAGCTACTTTGCCCTTATCTCTTCATAGTGGGAGTCACTGAGGGATGCTGTTCTCCACGACTGGCCCCCTGGGTTACTGTATGCTTATCCTCCTATCCCACTGGTACTGAAATTCCTTCAGAAAGCTGGCAGGTTGAAGAGCAAGGTCATTCTCATTCCTCTCTTTTGGCCTCAACAAATTTGGTTTCCCTTCCTGTGGCCTCATTTGATCCATCAAACCTGGATTTTGGATCCAGTTCCAGACCTTCTGTCTCACCCAACAGATATTGTGCATCTGGATCTTCCAAAGCTCAAGCTGACAGCTTGGTTTCTCCATTTCCATTAATAACTGGACAACCTATGCTCTCTTACCCAGTTCACCAAATTCTATTATCTTTTCTCAAATAATCTACGAGGAAAACTTATGGAAAAGATTTGTGTATTTGAAAATGATGTGGATCTGTTTTCTGCACTGATTCATACTATCCTGGAGTTTTTTGTCATTGCTTTTTGATCAAGGAGTCAGTTCTTCTACAGTAAAGGTTCAGTTAGCAGCAATTTCCCGTTTCCTTGTTGGTCTTGATGGCTCTTCTCTTGCTTCTCATAAACTTTGTAAGACCTTTCTATGTGGAATACTTCTGTTGAGACCACCACTTAAAGAATCTACTCCACTGTAGGACTTAATGCTGGTACTGCAAGCTTTGGTTCTTCCGCCCTTCCAACCTGCAAAGACTTGCAATCTCAAATTTCTATCTTGGAAGACTTTATTTTTGGTGGCCATTACTTCAACCAGATGAATTTCAGAAATTCAGGCTTTGTCAGTTAAACCTCCATACCTAAGTTTTTATAAAGACAGAGTTACATTGTGAAATAATGCGTCCTTTTGCCCAGAGTTGTATCAGAATCCAACATTAACCAATCTATCAACGTACCAGTTTTCTTCCAAATTATATAAACAAAGGTGACTATTTGTTGCATTCACTAGATGTGCATAGCCAATTGCATTCTACTTACACACAGAGCAAAGGATTTTTGAAAGATAGATCACTTATTTGTTTCCTTTGCAGAAAAGAAATTGGGCCAGCCAGTGTTGTCTAGAGTTTCCCCTAGCCAAATGGCTCACTAATTGCATTTCTTTCATTTACAATAAGTTGAATTCACCTTTAACTAAGCAATTGAGTGCGGATTCTACAAGATCCATAGCAACTTCATCAGCATTTCATTCCAGAGCCTCCATGGAAGAAATTTGTACAGCAACAACTTGGGCTTCACCTCTCAACTTCATATCTCATTACAAGCTAGACTTAGTTTCTAGAAGACGGCATCATTTGGCTCAATGATGTTCAGGAATATCCTTCCGTGAGGCCACCATGGAATTATAGTAGCTGGAGACCCTGTCCCATCAGTCGATGACCGAATGAAAATTGGCAACATCAGATAAAAATCAAAACATATCACTGAGAAGTAAGGGTCTAATGAGTTTTAGCCTAAAAATAATTAAATAACATTAAAGACCATAAATACTTCAACTATCCTGATAAATAAACCCAATTCTGTTCATGTGAGTAGCCAGCTGGTTGCTTAAAAAGACCACTTTCTCACTTTTTGAGCTATGAAGGACACAATCCTGTTGGTATAATGGTTATAGTGTTTACCTTACAGACAAACTGTACAAGGTTGGAATTTCACCTTTGAGGGTAATTCAGCTAAGATGGCCGACAAGGGTAACTAGCTTAGTACTCATCTCTGAACCTTCTATACCTTCAAAAAAGCAGTGGCTTTAAAACACTTGTTACAGGGATTTAAATTTATATTTACAAATAAACAGGACTCACTGGAGGAATGGGTTCCTAATTTAATGTATTCACAGTCTCTGAATAAGTTACCACTATGAGTTAAGCTGCCTTTAAGTCTACTCTTAATGATTGAATAGGTAAATATAAGTTTATACCAGGGTTATCATGTACAGCCCTGCTTAGTTTTGGAGGTGAGCACCATGAAGTACTTTTAAAGCATTATACAAACTTTTAAGTGTGTTTATTTAAACTTGTATATGATTAGTCATCTTATGACATCTGTGATTCCTTTTCTAGTGTTTCTCATATGTTCCTATGTCTACTGCTTCTATAACATCTGGTGTCTGGTATACCTATGAGTCAACTGAAAACCCCACATTAGAGATATCCTCTTGGCTAGGGTTCTATGTAAATTATGTCATCTGAAGGACTGTCATGTTTTGTAGGAACTGACTGAAGATTCTTCATGGAGATACCTGAGCAATGCTAGATGGTGAATGGTGCTAGTATGCTAATAGCTGTCATAATTTTGGTCTGGAATGATGTTCAATGCCCACTTTGGGCATGTCCTTCCATAACATGGTCATGACACATGTTGCACGATCACTTATACTGTCTATAACCAGAAGGTGTATTGTATTGTAGACAGATACAGTACTGAAGATCTGACACCTTTGAAGGTGGTTAGCTATGACAGCAGTTTGCTTCATGGAATAATAAAAGTAATGTTTTAAGAAAAGGGCATCCATGGTGTAGTTAAAATTGTATAACATTTATATTAGTCACCCTGAAGTTGAAATTGCATTGTAAAGTAGAAATGTTGTATTGAAGCTGTTTGGCTGCACATTTCTGACACTGGGGAGCCAGTGATACTGGTTCTGCTTTAAAGACATCCTCCCCACCCTTATAAAAGAGCATTAGTTCAGGTTTGCTTTCACTTGGGGTCACTTTGAGCACCTCAGACCTGCACAATATCTCATATATACACAATGGTGCAACAGTATGCTTATCTGAATGGAGACTTAAGTAATAAGTTGTTCTATACTCCCACTGTATAACACCTGGACTTTACCCTTGCATTTTCTGTGAATTCCACATTGCAGACCATGTCTCTGAATCTTGATTTTGCAGTGCAGTACATGAACTAGTAAAACAAGAAGTTGAAACATAGTGCTGGAAGCAAAGAAAAATAATGCATTAGCCTACAGTAATACTAACAATACAGTTTATATACAGACTTATGCAGTATAGTCACTAAACTGAGATAGTTTTGTTTATATGGTCTTTTTTACAACCATTGCTGGCTAACTAAGTGGCAGACTTTTAATTTGTAATCATCAAATTTCTATGCCAGAACACTGACACTCCAGAGTAGTTATAACAAATTACCATTGAAAATGTCTCTTTTTGTATATGCCGGTAGTAGTTCCATTACCATAATTGTTATATACAGATGTTTCCATCTGGAATCCTAGTCTTCTCGAGAGTGGAATATGAAATGTCCAGCTAAATGCAACTTATTTTCTTGCTACTAAAAGCAGTCTGGACAGAAAAGATTTTGAGTATCTGGTAATGACAGCCATTGCTGTTCTGTTAAAAGGAGACCTTACTCTGACATGCTGTACATCTGCTTAAGTAGTAGGGTCATAGTTCAGCCCATCCCTAACCAGAACTGCTGCAGTTAAGGACAGTTATAAAAAAAGTCTCCAGTGTACAAGATCTTAACATGTTACCTATGTTCTGCAGGGAACAGAATAATCTTTGGACTGCCATCCTGTGAAAATTTCTGCAGTACTGAATTATTGTGACTCATAAAAATAACGAAAGAATTGTTTTCTTTAACTTTGGTCCTACAGTGGACACAGATGTCCCTTCTTATCTTGCCCAGAATTTGGGTCTGTGATGTAATGCAACTGCAAGCATATATTTATATAGCTCTAAATATCAGTTGTTGTTTAATCTCAAGTACTTTAGCACACCAGCCCTGTCTGTCGATGACTTTTAGTTCTTGCAAATTCATATTCATTACTTCAGTAATAGTCTATGCATCTTAGCATCCCTCCTGCTTTGCCTTCAGTCCTTCTCAGCATCATTGTTCCCTTGAATTAATCCTATCTTATAAACAGCAAGTATAAAAGGTAACACACCTATAATGTATGTGTAATGAAATGCAGAAATTTCACACTGATTCTGAAGAAACATAGACTGTCATTTTAGTATGCTTGTAGTTGTTGTTGTTTGTCTTTTGGCTTTTTCCCGGTAAGGGGTCGCCACAGCGGAACTCCAGTCCATTAATGATTAGCAGTAGATTTTTACGAAACGCCGTGGTGCCAGCTCGATGTCCAACCTTCAATGAAGGCACGCCCATTTACGCACTCATGTCTTTCGAACGCTACACAATGGTGGGGAGGACATGCAGACTCCACACAGAAGGCACTCCCAAGCCAAGCCGAGAATCGAATGGGAGAACCTCTTGCTGTGAGGTAATGACGCTACTGCCGTACCACTGCGGCTTGTAGTGACCATCCTAAATACATTAGCAGTACAGAGGGGGAAGCTCTACATTAGTCTTCAGTTATGCAAAGGACCTGATAGTTCTTTTAGTAATAAGAAGGTTCAAATATGAAGTTTCATTTAGTCCAGATCCTTGAGGTGCAACAATTGCAGAGTTAGTAGTCAGTGGTGCGGGGCAAGTTATACTCTCAGCAAAAACATTTTAAAGGTTTCACGTTGACTATTGGAATTTAGTTTTTTTAATAAGAATCATAGATGAAATTTTAAAAGTTTTGAGACTAATACTGTCTGGTCTTGCACTTTCAATAGTGAAGCAGGCCAACCAATGGTGTGGTCAGTTCCACAGTGGTTTCCTGCAGTGAGACTCATTATTTTATTGTAAGCTAACTCAAACTTATGGGGGAGTGAAGAATGTAAGGTTAGTCAGAAAATGTGCAGGTTATGGTAGTGATGGATGTAAATATGTATTAGCAGTAAATGACTGAACACACTAGCAGAGAAATAATATAGCACTATGCAGCCTGTCTAACTTTTGGCTGATTTTAGACACAGCATTATTTATTTATCTTGTAAACTTTGCATCATTGTCAATGATGAGATGAACAAATTTTGTTGTGTTTATGTCCTGTTTTGGATACTTGTCCAAATAGATTAAGGTAAGATAGTCATTAGGATCACAGGATCATTGAAGTTTACTAAGCTATGGTCCCAAAGGTCATTTTAAGCCTAGCCATTTCATCCCAGTGTAATACCATGAAAATGTTAATCAATACCCAAGATTGCATTTAGTAATGACTGCCTATGTCCAGGAGGGTTGTGAGCACTATCCCCGGTAAGAATTTACAGTGCCTCATCCACTCGTACAGGCTCCTCTTGAACAGTATCATAGAGGTGCTCTGTTTCACATGAATTGGTAGCCTGTTCCAAAGATAAGTCAGTCACTTGGAGATAAATCTGTCCCGCCAGCATGTCCTAATTAAGTCACAGGCCATATTTAGGTCTCTGTTAGTCCCATTTGATTTACTGATATGCAGCAGGTTCAGTAGGTTTGGGTCTTCGATTGCTCTGTAGGTCAGACATAAGTCTCCCCTAAGAAGTCTATATGACATGGAGTATAGTGACAGGAACTTTAGTCGGTCTCTGTAAGGCATATGCTGGAGCCTCTTGATCTTCTTTGTTAGAAACCTTTGAGGTATCTCCAGTTGCTGCAGATACTTTGTACTGTACATGCTGAAGAGGTGTTATATTCAATTATGGGCCAGAGTAGTGCTGAGTATAGAGGGGTTATAACCCCTTTGCTTTCGAGGTAATACCTTTACTAATCAAGTGTGCTATGTAGAAAGCCTTCCTTACTACAGTAGACTCATGGTGGTCGAAGTTAAGGTTGCAGTAAACTTGTGATCCCAGGTCCCTTACCACTTTGTGGGTACTTAGAGCATTGATGTTGATCTGATAGACATTGTTTCTGCTGAAGGGAATGATGATGCATTTCTTTGCATTCAGTTTGAGACCGTGACTAATACATCACTTGTTGGTCTGCGTGAGTCCCTCCTGGAGTATAGTCACATCATTTGGGGCTTCAGTGATTGCACCTAGTTTGCAGTCATCTGCAAACTTGGTCAGCCACAGCCCCTTAGTTTTGACCTGAATTTCTGAGAAGTATATACCAAACAGTAGGGGGGCCCAGCACTAACTCCTGTGGTACCCCACTAGTAACAGGCCTGCTGATTGATGCGGAGTCACCCACTTTGATGGTGTGAGTATGCTTTGTGAGACCGTTGGCAACCATACCTCTCAACCTCTTAGAACAAAAAATCTGGACAAAGCCATAATGGGGGTCAAAGGCCCAAAAATAGTGACACTTTTAAAATGTTGCTGTTACAAACTTAGAAAGTTAATAGAATAACAGGTTTTACATTAACATGAATTTTCTGAAGGGTATGAAGTCTGAAACTCAAATATCTATCATTATTTTATGACTTCAGCCCTCAATGATTCATCAGTGATTTGCCAGAAAACCACAATTTTATGAGAAACAGACTAAAAGTATGAGGCACAAATCTGGACATTCTTTGAAAGTCAGTACAGTTGAGAGCTATGTTGACAACCCATCTTACAACAAAGGGGTTTACATTCAGTATGCTAAGTTTATTGGTAATGCCTGAATGTGGTATTGTTCTGAAAGGTTTTGCCAAGTCGAGATATGCTGTGTGCATAGATTTGCCCTCATCAATGGCCCTGGTCACATTTTCAAAGAGTCCACCAGACTCAACAGGCAGGATCTGCCCTTGACAAAGTTGAATTGGGTAGGATCCAGGGTTTGAAGATCACCTTTATTTATGAGGTCCATAATGATACTTTCTATGGTCTTACAAATTAGCCTGGTCAGGCTTATGGGTCTGTAATTGCCCGGTTCTGGTGCTAGACCTCCTTTGTGGAGGGGAATAACTGTTGCTGTTTTCCATTCCACAGGAACAAAGCCTGTGGTTAGACTATGATTGAAAAGGGTATTTAATGGTGATTCAATTTCATACTTTAGCCTGTTTAGAAGACAGCCTGGGATGTTGTCTGGTCCCATAGAGGCTGTGTTTTTTGCCTTGGGCAAGGCTTTGAGGACCTGCTCTTCAGATATGTATGGTGGAGGAGAGTTTGGGGAAGGTTTGTGATAAGTTAGGAGGGGAGAAGGGAGTGAAATATTTGCCAAACCTATTCACTAGCAGGTTTGCTATCACTGTGGGGTCAGTGTGTGTGATACTGTTAGTTACTAGCTCTGTACATGCTTGGGTCCTACCTTTTAGGCTACATATGTAGCTGTAAAAGGCCTTATGGTTATCCTTGGCTGTACTTGCTAGGTTTCTTTCAAAGGAGCCCTCTGAGGATTTGACAAGTTGTCTTATTTACCTGTTGAGGCTGAGGAGGGGGCTTTTTGGGGCCTTACCTTTGTTTTCTTGAACAGCAGCTTTTTGCACTTATTGTAAAGCTTGTTGATGCTGGATGTCCACCATGGCAGCTTGTTTTTACTTGGGGCTCTAGCTTTGATTCTTTCTGGAACAGCCGAGTTTATACACTTATGCAAGTGATTGTACAGGTCTTTAGTGTTAGCTTCAGCACAGTTACCACTTCTAGCTTGGGGTGGGG
Organism: Protopterus annectens; assembly: GCF_019279795.1. NCBI lineage: Eukaryota > Metazoa > Chordata > Ceratodontiformes > Protopteridae > Protopterus > Protopterus annectens. The sequence continues at coordinate 923,404,293 of NC_056726.1, forward strand.
CTTGGAATCCATTTATACCTTCACCTAGGAGAGTATCATTTGCCTTGGTGAAGTCCTTTAGTCTGATTTCACCCCTTGTGAGTTATGGTGTTAGTGCCAGTTTGAAGGTGACTATTTTGTGGTCAGATTTGACTAATGAGTGTCTGACAGTTATGGCAGTACATTAGTGAGGACCAGATCTAGAATGTTTGTTCCTCTTGTCAGGGTATGAACAATTTGTTCCAGGGCATTTGAATTAACAAAGTCAAAGAACATTTGCGCTAGTGGGTTGGGGCTAGTGTAGATTTCCCACTTGATGATGAGATAATTGAAATTCCCGCATAACCAGAGTGTGGTATAATTTTGATTGTCTCCAGTTTGGTCTACTAGGCTTTGTAGGCATCATGACCCATGGAGGGGAATCTATAACTGGCTATGACTTTTATGGGGGTGTTACCCTTCGTAACCTGGATTTGGAGTAACTCCATGGAATTTTCCAGTCTAACTAGATGGGAGGTGAATTTATCTCTGATATAGATAGAAACACTGCCCCATTTGATTTTCACATGTTCATTTTGCGGTCTAAAGGTGTGAAAGGTATTGCAGCATTGCAAAGCTGAGGTGCTCCCTGAGGCCTTGAGCTAGGTTTCTGTGACTGCACAGACATCTACTTCTTCTAGTGACAGAAGTGCTTCCAGGGAGTGCAGTGCTGAAATTTTGTATGGTAAGCAAAGTGATGTTAAAATCAGTAGTTTTATATTCTTATTTGAACAGGACATAGTTTTGATCTTTTTTTTTTTTGGATGCAAGTCCCATGTTTTTAAGTTGTAACCACAGTGAAAGAAAGCTGTCTTGCAGTTTGCCACTGACACCAATTTTTGTATTATGTGGAAAAAGTATTATGAAATGATTGGAGTATTACAATAGTTTAGATACTTTACAATGATAAGCAATGCATTTCAGAAAGACAATAAAAAGCACTGGCCCTAGGATGCAGTCATATGACACTCCAACAATAACAAGGAACAGTTGTGAGATGATACCATTCCATCTGAATGGTTGGTGACTTTCTTCCAGACAACTTTTGAACTTTTTAGTAGCATTGCTGAAAAAGAAAACAGCTACTTTGCATTAAAAAAACAATGCATGGCTCAGAGTACTGAATGCTTCAGAAAAGTTCAGAAACAGTGATCTAAATATTTGACCATGATCATGTTCATCATGGATGTACACTATACCCAAACCAAATAATTGTAGCAAACTGGTGAAAATAAAAACTAAAAACCACAAATTCACCAATAGGGCTAGTAGACACAAGTTTATTTTTCAGGTTAAGCGCTTTCATCAAAGTAAAATTGACTTCCTCAGAACAATATACAAACAGTCGTGGATTTAAATATATTACACTGTCACAGGATAGGTGAGGAATCCCACCAGTCAAACAAAAGATCTCTTGAATAAATGAATGCCTTAAAGCAGGGGTGGGCAAACTTTTTGATTCGTGGGCCACATTGAGTTCTAACATTTGACAAAGGGGCCGGAACAGGAGCAGATAGATGGCATGCTTTGAAAACATCACCTCATTGGGGGAAAAATACACATCTTGGGATATGGAGAAAACATGTGCTTTAATTTCCAATGAAAATGAAGAAAAGCATTACAATAAAATCTCTGACTTCGAAATGAGTCTTTAAACACTGAAAATCAAATAAATGACCATTTTATTTTAAAGCACTGAAAGTTCTGTTATCCTTCAGGATATCACCATCACTCTCCTCCTGACTGTCTTTTTTTTCAAAAACGGTAGGAGATGCAGATGTACTTATCCTGTTCCTTTTATTCAATTTGTTTCCCCAGTGCCAAAAGTCAACAATGACCAGTGCAAGGACGAAACAGTTGCAGCAAGTCAGTATGTGAAGCGTTATATTTGATCTGCGCGCACTGTTTATTTTAACAACGTGCGTATCACGGAGACACACACATTTTAATGGGAGCAGTGTTGTTGGTCTCCTTTTTTAGTCAGCACATCAAAGTCTGGAGTTAGTTTTGTTGTGGCGATTCTCAGGATGGATCTGAGGTGTAGGTCTGTTAACTTGGATCTGTGGCTGGCTTTGTTGATGTTCATGATGCTGAAGGTCTGTTCACACGAAGGTAGAGCCGAACAAAGCCAACATCATCTGCGCTTTTCGCCTTAGATTTGGAAACGCGGCATCATTGAGTGAAGCATAGAAGTCATTTAGTTTCAGAGAGCTGAACTTCTCTTTTAAGGCAGGGTCAGACTGAAGGTCGATCAGTTCGAGCTGAAGCTCCTCTGGAGCTGTTTCGGGGTCTTGTGACAGAGGAAAGGCCACCAATTGAAGTGACTTGTCAATTTTGTTGAAATCCAAAAACCGACGGCAGAATTCTCCATGCAGTGCATCCAGTGACTCACTGTATTTCTTTACTTTTGCTCCGGCCTCTTTCAGCATGGCTAGTCTAGGAAAATGAGTGAATGACTTGTTCAAAATCTGCCTGGAGAATAAAGCCAGCTTGGATTTGAAGGCTTTCACGTTTGTGTACATGTCATGCACAAACTGCTCCTTCCCCTGCAGTTTCACGTTGAGCTCATTCAAGTGTGAAAATACATCCGTAGCAAATGCAAAGTCACACATCCAGCTCTTGTTGCTCAGCTCAGGAAATTCATCAGTCTTCCCCTGCCGCTCCAAAAACACGCCAATCTCCTCTTTGAGCTCCCACACTCGTTGAAACACTTTGCCCAAACTCAACCAGCGGACACGGGAGTGATAAAGCAGGTCCTGGTGATCCGCATCAGTTTCCTCCAGGAACGCAATGAACTGACAGTGCTGAAGTCCCCGTGCGCGTATGAAGTTGACGAGTTTCACCACAGGATTCACAACATGATTCAGCTGTAACACCGATTTACATAGAGATTCCTGGTGGATGATGCAGTGGAGGAAAATAACATCCTGGTCAGGGTTTTCATCTTTCACTTTATTCTGGATTCTCCTCAGCAGGCCAACATTTTTTCCTGTTAAATTCAGAGATCCATCTGTGGTGACATTAACAAGCTTACTCCAGGGAAGCTTCATGTTTTCGATGGCAGCAGACACCCATTCAAACAAGTCCTCTCCCCATGTTTGTCCTTTCAGAGACTCCATTGTCAAAAACTCCTCCGTTATTTCAAAAGTTTCGTTGATTCCTCAGATAAAAATGAGAAGCTGAGCAGTGTCTTTGACATCGTTGCTTTCATCCAGTGCTAAAGAATAAAAAGTGAATGACTTCGCCTTTTTGTTTAATCTGCTGGTGATATCTTCATCTATTAGTTCCACACGGCGAGTCACTGTCCGCTGTGATAAACTGATTTTCTCAAATTTGTCTTTGGTCTCCGGGCACAAAATACCTGCTGTCTCTACCATACATTCTTTTAAAAACTCGCCCTCAGACAGTGGTTTGCTGGCCTTTGCTATTTTGAATGAAAGCATAAAACTGGCCTTGGTACTTGACTCTTGAATGGCAGTTTGATGGTGAAAAAAACTTTGCTGAGCCTTCAAATTAGCTGCCACCTTCTCAGCAGCAGCTTCCCATTCTTTTGTTGAGAGCTTGCTAGCATAATTAGCGTGCTTTGTGGCAAAGTGACGGCTAATATTATACTCTTTAAAAACCGCCACAGTTTCTTGGCATATCAGGCAAACAGCAGATGATCGGTGTTCAGTGAAAAAATATTTAGTTGTCCACTCCTTATTGAACACTCGACATTCTCTGTCCACTTTCCTTTTCTTGGGTCTGCTCATCTTCATAGAGGGGCGGTGGGTCAAAGGATAAAGTGCAAACGTGGAGTAATAGGCCTACGCTTCACCTCAACAAAGCCAATATATCTAGAGTGCGCCATCTAGTGAGGAAACATCAGAATTGCAGGGGAAATAAAACATTAACAAGGTTAATTTATTACATTTTTTCAAGTTTGGCGGGCCGAATCAAAACGTTTAACGGGCCGCATGTGGCCCCCGGGCCATAGTTTGCCCATGCCTTCCTTAAAGGCATACACTATAAACACTAAAAATACAATAAAAAACATTTCTGTAAAAAAAAAACTTTTATATAAAATTAAACCCTTTCCGCTCTTTCTTTTAAAGCAGGCAAGATATATATATATATAATAATTTAATCCTGGACACAGATTAGCTGCCAAACGAAGCTTCCACATCAGTTCCATCTTGTTTAAAGTGTTTTTCCAGTTGCCACCCCTGGGGTTTATTTCAATGGTATCTGATATCCCAAACTTGAATCCAGAGAAATTAACACATATTTTACTATGCCTAAATAAGGCATTAGTTTGTTTTTAATTCTTAATGTCATATACATGTTCATATCATACCTTTATCCATTACCCTACCACTCTATCCACAAATATCTCTACATTTAACCACCTTAACCTAAACAAATGGCTCAAGGATCCTGTAAACCCTTACCTTTATTACTACTCCTAATTATGCTTATCATTCCCTATCTACTTACTCTCTACGAACACCATAGATTCCTAGGACTGCATACCCACATCACACATACCTCTGTCCTTACCCCCAGCTCCACTCATAGTGTTAGCAACCTCCCCAGCTCAGCTAAGTACTCAGCAGCCATATTTCATAGACTCCATCACATCTCTCAATGTAACCCACTAGCTAGAAAAAATAAGAACCTAATTTTTAAACTTCTACAACTCATCCTAAAAGTTCAGGTCCACTCCCTGTTAGATGGTGATATACACCCTAACCCAGGTCCTACCACTATCACAGCTACACAGCCTGATACACCAACAATTTCAATCACACAGACACTTACCAAACCCCCCAACTCTCTCCTGATAGCTCATCTTAATATTCGTAGCATCAATAACAAAATAGCTCACCTGCATGCCCTTATTGATGTTTATTCCTTTGACATCCTCTGTCTGTCTGAAACATGGCTTAATCCATCAATACAAGACAGTGCAGTTCTACCCCCTGGCTATAATATCATAAGATGTGACCGTAACACTAAAAAAGGAGGAGGCGTAGCCATACTTTATAAGAATGGATTACAAGTTACCTTGTTAGACTCCAAACCTCCACTTTGCAACAATGCAGAAATTCTTCTAACTAAGATTCAGCTTAACAAAAGCAAAGCCATATATCTATCATGTGTCTATCTTCCCCCAGGCAATAACATCAACACATTAGAGGCTATCCTCAGCTGGCTCTCAAGTAACTACCCCCAAGAAACCATTATACTTGGAGATTTTAACGTTAACTGGAACTCCTGTATATCTGAGCAGCCTTTTACTCATATCAACTTATATGGTTTTACCCAAACTATAACATCCCCAACCCACACCAATAAAACTAACAACAAAACTAGTACCCTTGACTGGATACTCACTAATACCCCCCAACTAAACTATAAAACAGGCACCCTCCCTGAGGACATAAGTGATCACTTGCTTACCTATTTAATCAGAACAAAAACTGTCATCCTAAACTCTACCATCTGTAGAACTATTCGCACTACCAAAAATTTTAACCCTGCTCACTTTCAAGCTGAACTAGTCACCTGTGACTGGTCACCCCTGAAATACCTCCCAATAGATAATACTGTGAAATACTTTAACTCTAAATTTCTAACCATTTTAGACAGCCATGCCCCATTACGCAAAGTTAGAATTAGAACCAAACCGGCACCATGGCTCACCAAAACGACCAAACAAAAAATCCTCCAAAGAAATAAACAACGGGCCAAATGGCACTCAACAAAAAGCTCCTCAGATCACGTGCAATTCAGACAGCTAAGAAATGAAACAAAAAAAGCCATATTAGCCGATAAAAGAAACTACTACTACCAACTACAACAAACCAACCAACATAATCCCCAAAAATTCTGGCGAGCTATCAATAACCTCCTACACCCTGGATGCTCAAGTACTCCCTCTCCCTCTGGCTCTGATCACAACAATCCCATCCAAATAGCTGACTTATTTAATACTTTTTTCACTGAAACCATACAATCCCTAGCCTACCAGCTATCCCCTAGCACCCCAGGCTCTGCCACAACCTTTACCAATAATTTTCATCAATTTCATTTTCAGCCAGTGCCCACTTCACTTATCTGTAACCTCATACAGAAACTTAAACCCACTACTCTCTCTGCTGATAAATTACCTGCAGAATACCTGCAAAAAGCTGCTAAAGTCATAGCCTACTCCATATCCATCCTCATTAACAGAACTATTTCTGAAGGATCTATTCCCCTAATCTGGAAAGTCTCTCACATTATTCCCCTGCATATGGGTGGTAACTCCAAAGAGCTGTCCAATTATAGGCCCATAGCTATTCTATCTCCTTTGGCAAAAATAATGGAGAAATGTATACACATACAACTGTTAACCTACCTACTCGATCACAATTTATTAGCACCCTGTCAACATGGCTTTAGACCATTTCATAGCACCACCTCTGCTCTCTTATCCTTCACTAACCATATTAACAGTAATCGTAATATTGATACTCTATCCTCAGCTGTTTTTATTGACCTGTCCAAAGCATTTGACATGGTGAATCACCACCTCCTTATAGACACACTCAAAAACCTGTCATTGGACAACCATACTATACAGTGGTTCCAATCATACCTACATAACAGGCAACAGGCTGTACTATGGGAAAATACTTTATCTTCCCATATCCCAGTCACTCTAGGGGTCCCGTAAGGATCTATATTAGGACCATTACTCTTCTCCATCTTTACAAATGACCTTCATTCTGTAATTCCTCAAGCTGACTGTATCCAATATGCTGATGACTCCACACTCATATGCGCTGCTGCTTCTCAATCAGAACTTCAGTCACTAACCCAAACAACCTTTAGTAAAGTTGAAAACTGGCTCCTACAAAGACGTCTTATCCTTAACCCCAAAAAAACAAAAATGCTACTATTTACCCCCACCCGCAGAACCTCCCCACTTAACTTTACTATTACTTCAAATGATGGAACTATAATATCTCCTGAACCAACCACCAAACTACTCGGGGTACTAATAGATAACAACTTGTCCTTTGAACCTCACATTAATAACACCATAAAAATAGTAAACAAGAAACTAGGTTCCCTCTATAGAATAAAACCCTTTCTTACACCTCCAGCCAGGGTTACTATTGCTCATCCCCAACTCATCTCTACCTTGCTCTATGTCTCCTCTATCTATACCAAAATATGTAGAAGTAATCTGAGTAAACTTACATCCTCCTACAACAATATTGCCAGATTTGCAGCTGGGTCCTCCTATAGAACTCATCACTGTATCAATCTGAATCAGTTAGGATGGTTAGAGTTACCAAATTTAATACTTTTCAATCAATTAATAGTAGCCCATAAAATCCTGTATTTACCTCAAAATACACCCATACTTACATCCCTAGTCATCCCTTATAATAACCTCAAGACCTTACACTCAGCTAATAACCTACTTGTACAAATATCAAAATCCAACAACTTAGCTGGTGACACCTTGTTCACCAATACAGTAGGTAAAGCCTGGAACATCCTCCCAAGCCAGCTAACCTCAATATCCTCTGTCAGCTTATTTAAAAGCAAGCTTAAACTCTACATCAAATCACACTGGCTATGCCCCTGTGTTAACCCAGACTAAGTACCTAACTATTAACTAGACTCCCACAATTCCTAGCCTCCCATGATCATGATCTTGTGTTGTCTCACTAATTTTTAGTGAGCTTAACCTTCCTTTAGATTTTCTCTCATGTATATAAGTATATACTGTGGAATGATCAAACACCTTCATATAGTATCACAACCTATGTGTTAAATAACACTAGAAATCCATCCTTGTTTGCTGATCTTCTATACTCTATCTATTGATGTCTAGTGTTTTTCTTTCTTAGGCTTTTGTGAGACCTTAGTATCTCATCATAAATTACTAGGTGTATCTAATTTTGTAATATGTTATAAAGATTTGTACTACACCATTTCTAATGCAAATGTATTAGTCTTATTCATCTATTCTTAGATACATTTTTCCTTTTTCCTACTGAAATATAAATATATAATCTTAGGCTTGTACTATAATTGTTAAAACTTTTTATGTACCAAATTATACTGTTATTGTCTTTGTCTTGACCTTTTATGTTGTTGTAATTTGCGGAGCTTTTCTCCCCGGGCCTCCACTGAAAATGGACATATATCCAGCTGGACTAGCCCGGTCAACAAATGTAAAATAAAAAAATGAAATAAATATATCCTGGACCTGAGAGCACTCTCAGTTTTCCCAACATAAAACCCCGGGCAGGAATTACACTTTGCCAGATAAACTATTTTGCTAGTCTGACAGTTACCTTTTTTGAAAAACAATGTGTCCTGGTTGATATTATCAAGTTTCAAACTAGCAGCCGATAGTATACTTCTACACTGTGTACAACAAACACAGGCTTTGGTGAATTCATTCATTTTTTCACTACTATTCATGTTACCCTCCAAGGTAAGTTTCAAGTTGCGGCCCACTTTAGTACAAAAAATAGGCTGTTCACCCACTGCTTGTAAAATATTAGGGTCACCCCTAAAAATGTTCCATTTCTTACAAAGTATATTTCTGATGTCATTATAATGTTTACTATATTGCACCACACATGCCTGGGAGAAGTTATGGGTAGAACTCTCTGTTGTTTCACAATTTTTGGTTTTAGAAAGTCTTCTACCTAGTAGAGGTTCATATTTAGAACCCCACTCTCTCAAAATCTCTTTTAAAATACCCTCTACAAATTCTAGTGGATAATCTCTCTCCAAAAACATGTTCCTCAGGTCACTGAATTCCTTAATGACGTCCTCAAGATGGGAAGTCATTCTAGAAATTCTGATTGCCTGTCCCTTGACAATACTTTTTTTCTGGTATAGTGGGTGATGACTTTGGAAATGGAAGTAAAAATTAGAAAAAGTTTTCTTTCTATACACCTTGGATCTAAAACAACACACATCTTTAATGATGGTGGTATCAAGATAGTGAATTTCTTTCTCATTACACTCATAAGTAAATTTCAAATAATGGGTAGTGCCATTTAGATATTCAACAAAACCAGCAATACTTTTCTTGGTACCCTTCCATAAAATGAAAATATCGTCTAGGTACCTGCTGTAAAACAAAATATCCAAATGAAACCTACTTTCAAAAATAAACTCTTTCTCCCACCCTAATAAAACAAGGTTTGCATAAACAGGGGCACAAGCTGCTCCTGTAGCAACTCTTTTGGTTTGTTGGAAATATTGCCCTTCAAAAAAATATAGTTATCTAAAATCAAGGCCATAATTTCACAAACAAGAGTGGGGTTCTAAATATGAACCTCTGCTAGGTAGAGGTCTTTTTAAAACCAAAAATTGTGAAACAACAGAGAGTTCTACCCATAACTTCTCCCAGGCATGTGTGGTGCAATATAGTACACATTATAATGATATCAGAAATATACTTTGTAAGAATTGGAACATTTTAGGGGTGACCCTAATATTTTACAAACAGTGGGTGAACAGCCTATTTTTTGCACTAAAATGGGCCGCAACTTGAAACTTACCTCAGAGGGTAATATGAACAATAGTAGTGAAAAAATGAATATATATATATATATATATATATATATATATATATATATATATATATATATATATATATATATATATACTATCAGCTGCTAGTTTGAAACCTGATAATATCAACCAAGACACAGTGTTTTTCAAAAAAGGTAACTGTCAGACTAGAAAAATAGTTTATCTGGCAAAGTATAATTCCTGCCCGGGGTTTTATGTTGGGAAAACTGAGATGGCTCTCAGGTCCAGGATATATGAACACTTATATGACATTAAGAATTCAAAAAACTAATGCCTTATTTAGGCATAGTAAAATATGTGTTAATTTCTTTGGATTCAAGTTTGGGATATTAGATACCATTGAAATAAACCCCAGGGGTGGCAACTGGAAAAACACTTTAAACAAGAGGGAACTGATGTGGCAGCTTCATTTGGCAGCTAATCTGTGTCCAGGATTAAATGATTTTATATCTATCTTGCCTGCTTTAAAAGAAAGAGTGGAACGGGTTTAATTTTAACACAATTTCTTTACAGAAATGTATTTTATTGTATTTTTAGTGTTTATAGTGTATGCTTTTAAGGTATTAATTTATTCAAGAGAACTTTTGTATGACTGGTGGGATTCCCCACCTATCCTGTGACAGTGTAATATATTTAAATCCACATGATTGTTTGAATATTGTTCTGAGGAAGTCAATTTTACTTTGATGAAAGCACTTAACCTGAAAAATAAACTTGTGTCTACTAGTCCTACTGGTGAATTTGTGGTTTATGGATGTACACTATAACATGCCATGGTTAGACCTGGAATCATGCTGTGAATTAAAATAAGGCTGCATTTACGTGCTGAAGTAATTGTGAGTTAATGCATTTTTCTAGAGTGTTTGTAATGGGAAAGTACAGTTGTGTAAAATCTTACCATAATGGTAGATGTCCTTGCCTTTACCGCTGTGGCATACATAACTTATGAGATTCCATGCCTTGATACTTATCGTCCGGCTAGTCTACCAAAATCTACCATTGCTTTAAGGTACGATGAACATCACCTGCACACTGCTTGCATAGCATAGAGCATAAAGGTGACATTCAGGCATACCATCCTCAGAACTGATTGCCCCAGTAGGAGCAGAAATCCAAGGAAAACCAAAGAGAACCTGCACATCCAGGAAGGAAAAAAGACTAGTGGTATGGAGGAAGAGAGTGAGTACTGTAGCGGTGAAGGCAAGGACACCTACCGTTATGGTAAGATTTTGCACAACTGTACTATGTCCTTACATTCACTGCTGCAGTATTCATATGGGAGAGTGACAAAGCTCAAGAAGAAACTTGGGAGGAGTACGCAACAGTAGAGCCTTCTAAGAAGCTATGAAGAATGGTATTAGCAAAATCACCTGTAGCTCTGGAGATACCATCCAACTTGTAATGTTTGGTAAAAGTATGCACAGAAGTCCAGCTAGCTGCTTCAAGAATAGAACTAGTATCTGAGCCCTTGAAAAAAGCACCAGAAGAAGCCACAGCTCTAGTAGAATGAGCCTTTATAGAAGAAGGAAGACTCTTGCCATGAAAAGTGTAACAAAAAGAAACAGCCTTTGAAATTCAAGTAGAAATATTTTGCTTGGAAACAGCCAATCCTAAAATCCTAGGATGAAAGGAAACAAACAACAGATCAGATTTTCTGATGGCTTTAGTCTTACAAAAAAAAAATGAGCTGCCTATGCATGTCTACGGTATGCAGCACTTTCTCACTGTCAAATTGCAGAGAGGGGAAGAAAGTAGGCAAATTAATAGACTGATTAAGTGACAACTCATTAACCACCTTAGGCATAAAAGAAGGATCGGTATGCAAGGACACCCTGTCCTCATGAAATATCAAAAAAGATGGACAAGCCATAAGGGCTTGTAACTCAGACACTTGTCTGGCAGAAGTAAGAGCCAACAATAGAACTGTCTTCCAAGAACAATATTGCAAGGAAGCTGAAACAGCAGGCTCAAAAGGAGCCTAATTCAATTTCTCCAGAATGAAATTAAGATCCCAGGGAGGAGGAATAGGCTTCCTGGGAGGTCTAATACTAAGGATGCTTTTAAGAAATTTCTTAGCCTCAAATCTAGAAGCTAACGGGAGAGTTAAAGACAGACAAGCAGAAAGAGCTGATAAGTGGGCCTTAATAGAAGAATAGGCCAAACCAACATTGAGCAACTCACAAAAATAAGAAAGAACCAAAGGAGCATCCACAGTAAGTAGGTCCAGGTCACGAGAAATATACCAAATAGAATACCTCTTCCATTTAGATTAGTAGGATTTTCGAGTAGTAGTTTCCTGGCCTCCTGCAGGACTTGCAGCACATCCTCAGAAAAATGTGTCTATGATGGATCAAAACCCTATCACCCACAGCATCAGCTGAAGCGTGGACAGGTGGGGATGGATGAGAGCTCCTTTGTCTTGTGTGAATAGATCCACCCTGTGAGGTAACTTGTGATGAATGCCCTTGGCTAGATGCAGAAGTAGAGGAAACCAGTGCTGTTGTGGCCAAAATGGAGTCACCAACAAGATTTTGGGAGTATCCTGTTGAATCTTGCACAAGAATATCAGAATGAAAGGAAGTGGAGGACATGCATAAAGAAACATCCCCTTCCAAGAAATGAGAAGACATCCACCTTCCATACTAGAAGACCTGAGACTTTGGCATAAAACAGAGGAAGTTGTCTGTTCAGAGGGGCGGCAAAGAGATCTTCTTGAGGAGTACCCCAGTGGTGAATAATGACTAGAAACACATCCCTGTGAAGCATCCATTCATGGGATTGAGTGAAGGACCTGTTCAGAGTGTCTGCCACAATGTTCTGATCTGAAAGAATATAAACTGCCTTAATACTTGTCACTTAATACTTGACAACCAGATCCCATACCAGAAGTGCCAACTGGCAAAGAAGTTAAGATCTTGCTCCCTCCTGTTTGGTGATATACCACATAACTGTGGTATTGTCTATGAATACCTTGTCAGGCTCTGGAGAGAAAAGAGGATGAAAGGCCTAAAGAGCCAGTATAAGATCTCTCATCTCTTTGATGTTGATGTACTCTTTCTGCTGATGAGGTGACCACACTCCCTGAATCTTCTAGGAGTGAAATGTTGCTCCACATCCCACATCTGAAGCATCTGAGAACAGATCCTGAGAGGGAAGAGAAGGAAAAAGGGAGCTCGGGATTCAGAGATAACTGCTGAATCCACCACAGAAGTTTTTACTTGAAGCAAGGGAGAAGAGGAACTCTAAAGTCTAAAGGACATGCATGTTGAAGCCACACTGACTTCAGAAATCACTGGAACTTCTTCATGTGGATTTTGGCCAGAGGGAGCATTGGAATGGTGGAAGCCACGAAACCCAGAGCTCTGAAAAACTCCCTGGCTGCAATAGAGACAAGGGGAAGAAGAGTCTGAAAGGAATAAATGAGAGTTATGGCCTTTGGAGGAGGCAGGGATGCCAGCATTGTCACCATCTGAATGCTGCAACTCAGAAAGACATGATCCTGAGAAGGAGTCAGGAAAGACTTTTTGAAGTTTATCATGAACCCCAGGCTCTGAAGAAGAGAAATACTAAAATTAAGATTTTGCAAAAGGACCTCTGGAGAGGATGTCTGAATCAGCAGGTCATCCAGGTAATGAAATATTTGCATCCCTTGAAGCCTGGAAAAAAACAATCACAGGAGCGAGACATTTGGTGAACACCCTTGGGGCAGTAGAAAGGCCAAAAGGCAAAGCACAGAACTGAAAATGCCAGGAAGCAACAGAGAAATGCAAAAACCTCCTGAAAAGAGGATGGATTGGAATATGGAGATAAGCATCCTTGAGATCCAGAGACACTAGAAATGCCTGATGGAGCAAGAGAGGAAAAGTTTCTGAAGGGACAAAATTGAAAGAGGGCACCTTCAGAACAGTGTTCAGATGAGAGAGGTCTAGAATCGCTCTCCAAGTGCCTTCTTTTCTGGGCACTAGAAACATTCTTGAATAAAACCCCTTCCCTCTTTGGGACACAGGCACCCTGAGACAACAGAGATATCAAAGAATGTCTGTGGAAAAAAGAAAGTTGTTCCTGAGAAGGTTAAGGAATGTCCATAAAAGGATGATGGGAAATCCACACCATGAAGTACCCCTGATGAATGATTGACAGAACCCAAGAATCCTGGGGATTTCAAAGCCAAAAAGGAAGAGAAAGAAAAAGGTGAAGAGAAAGAAGAGTGTGGCTGGGAACAGGTGGATATTCAGACAGCACCTGGTTTGTCAGGAAAGGAAGGTTTCAGAATCCCTGCAGTCTGAGTGGCCTTAGCAGGAGGAGCCCATTTACCACCCTTTTTACCTTTAGCAGGAGGGCGAGATTGTCTACAAACAAAGGCTGGTTTAGAAGGGGAGTTTCTCTGAACTTTAGGCACAGGAGAAACAAAGACATGTTTAATCTCCTGTAACACTTTCCCCTTGACCTGAAGAGACTTAAACAGACCAGCAGCCAGTTCCCCAAACACAAGTTTATTATCTAGAGGAGCATCCATCAACTTATCCTTAATATCATTGGGTAAAGGTTGAAGCCTAAGCCAAGAATATCTCCTCAGTACTGAACCAAAAGTAGCATCCCCAGAAAAGGCATCCACTGCATCATAACTACATTTGATAGAATGCTGAACCTCTTGAGTGGAAGTCCCTATCAAGGAAAGAGCAGAAGATATACTCTCAGAGTCTGGAAGATCAGAAAAAAAGCTGACAAGCCTAAAAAAGAAGAGCCAACACAAACCTAGATATATGGGCCTGATAATTAATAGCCCTAAAAGCTATGGTAGCAGAAGTATAAACCTTCTTATTCAGTCTGTCTGTGCTTCTGCTGTCCTTGTCAGAAGGCAGTAACTTGGGCAGCAGCTTGTCAAAGGCTACAGACACCACAGAGGGATCAGCTGCAGGACATTTGAACAGAAAGGAACAATCCTCAGGCACCTTCTTGGGAGCAGGGGAAAGAGAATCAGGCACTTTAGAAGCACTGGAAAAATGTCTAGTAAAGCAGCCAAGACAGGAGGAATAGTCACAGGTTTAGGAGATTCCATCTGCAGTAACTCATAGTATCTCTTATGGATATCAGAAACCTGGGCACATTCCCACTTAAAAAATTCCATCATCCTAGAGACTGTCCCCAAAGCAAATTTCCTCAGAAGGAATATCTGGACTATTAGATTCCTCCTCCTCAGACCCATAATCTAAAGGAGAAGGAATCTGGGTAGAATAAATAAGGGATTCTTCATCAGAATCCATCTCTTCCTCAAAAGAATTTAATTCCCTGGGCCTTTTAGGTGAAGAAGAGGACCAAGGAGGAGCAGGAACTGAAACCCCTTGAGGAGGCCTTAATGACTGTAAAGCATTAAATAACCCCCTAAGTAAAGGCCTGACACTCACTTTGTGGATTCCTTATGAGCAGAAGAAACATGTCTAACTTTCTGGTTTTTTTTAAGGGGACATATGTCCTAGAAAACTGAGAGAACACTGACTCAGGGCGGCATTCCACAACCATAGTAGAACTTCTTCCCTAAGAAGAAACTGCAGAACCCCCTAGACCCCTCAGAAGCAATCACCCATGGTTCCTCCTGAACACCCAAAACAAACACCTGCAAAGCCTTGTCGGACATGCTGTCCACCAGGTCCTCGCTGGCGTCCAACCCGAACACAGCAGAGGAATCCGACAACACAACCAGGCGAGTGTCCAGGTTTGTAATTACCTCAGGAGAAACCTCTGGCAGAGGCTGGACAGCGGAAGATTCTTCTTCCCTGATGGCTGACCCTTGGGCAGGAAGTTCCATCCATAGTATCTTTAGCAAGAAGCTTAAGATGCTGATTCTTAAGATACAATGAAAGGGAAAAAAGCCTACTACAAAGGGTTTTCAGGACAGATGCCTGACAAATAGATCAAGACATATAGTCGTAAGAAGGTCCTAGGCAAAAAAGGTACTTATCATGGCAGTCTTTATGGGGAATCTGTCTTCTACACTGGCATTTACACTTCCTGAATGACATTAACCTTTCAAACAGATCAAAAAAATTAAGAAAAGAACAAACCCCCCAACTGGGTACTTATCTGTAATGGTGAGGACTTCAGGAAACAGGAGTAATCACTGGGATTCCAACAAACTGAAAAAAATGGCAAAAAATGGATGGAGGCAAACAGACCAACAGTTAAAAACAGTGTTAGGATTGGTGGCAAAGAAGTTCTGAAGATGGTATGCCTGAATGTCACCTTTATGTCCTACATATGCTAGGAGCGTGTAGGTGATGTACAGCATACCTTAAAGCAACAGTAGACTTTGGTAGACGGACTACGGGCTTCATGGCAAGAAATCCCATAAGTTATGAATACATTAGCTGTGAATGTAAGGACATCAACAGAGCTATGGGGTGATAACTTTAATGTAAATGACTTTTCTCCTTTATATAGTACAAGTGCTTTTTTTTTCAAAGAAACTAGGAAAATACCTTCTTTGATAGATTTGTTAACTAAAATTGAAACTGATTTAGTTATAATGCTTGACAAGATTTTTAACAATTTGGGTTGATGTAGGTTTCAACCAAAGATGACTCAGATTTCAATTTATGAAAGAATATTACAGCTTCAATGTGCCTTCTGTTACTGAGTAATATTACAGTTGCAATGTATCATCTGACCAGCAGATGGGGAGCTTTCCTAAATTACAGTGTGCCTTCTGCCTTCTGAAGGGCTATTACATGACTTCAATCCAACAGATGAAAAGCTATTGCTGCTGCCATGTGCTTTCCACCCAGTACATGCAGTACTATGAAGTTGCAATGTGTGCCACTGTCCAACAGATGGAGACTTAGCACAGTTATACACTTTGATCAGTACAATAAACAGGCAGCCATTACAGTTGTGTGCCTTTTGTCAAACCATACCTCTTAAGGTATCAGAACAAGAAATCTGGATAAAGTCTAAGATTTTTAAATATTGCTCTTATAAACTCAGAAATTTGCTTAAATAGCATGGTTTTGTGTTAACATGCATTTTTGAAGGTTATGAAGTCTAAATAGTTAGCTAAGAGAGTTAATTAATATTTCAAAGACTAAATTTGAAGAAAACATAGCATCTCAGGCAAAGGACAACCAAACAGATTTCTACAGTAATGTCCAAAACCTCAGGGGAAATGCACAACAATGCACAGAACCTATTGTAAATGGCATCACCCACAGTGAACCAGAGGCCATTGCCAACCTTTTTTTTGTCTGACAGGTTCAGCTCAAATTTCTCTTCCAACCCCCCCCCCCCCCCCTCCACGACAGTCCAAAGGAAATACCACATACCACAATCCCCCCAACCATTATTAGGGAACAGGTCATCAATGCACTTTCCAAGCCCAAAAACATTGCATCAATGGGCCCTGATAACATTCAGGTATGTTTAATAAATAGTTTGAAACATAACCCATCTGGTCCACTTGAATCACTATTCAACTGGATCCGTCAGATAGGTTTTGTGTCCAAGGAATGGAAGATGGTTACAGTCATTCCCCTGCACAATTGAGATCCAACCAGTGATCTGGGTAACTACAGGCCCATATGTCTTACCAGCCTTATATGTAAGGCCATAAAAGAATTATCATGGGCAAGATAAATAAAGACATAGGTGATCTGCAAACACTGGACCCATCACAGTTCATCTTTGTTAAAGGAAGGTCATACTTATTAAATCTGGTAGATGTTTTGAGAGGGTCACCAAAGCATTGGATGAAAGTAAGACTGCATACAGCTTAACTTGACCTGACTTACTCCACTCAGGCATTATAGACAAGCTCACTAATTTAGGTATAAACCCTTTTATCACCCACTGGATAGCCCAGTGGCATATTGATAGGACCTAAGAGGTCAAAATAGGTGAGGCCACCTCCACCAAGAGACCCCCAGGGCTTGGTGCTGAGCCCATTCCTTTTTGGCATCTCTTTCAATGAAATAGAAGCAAATGCTAAAGGCTTATGGCCGACTAAGTGTGTAGATGATTGCAAGCTGGGATTTTTGTTGACTCCCCTGCAGACACTAGCATTTTTCAAGAACGTCTATCTTTAACTAACAAATGGTGCCAAAGTCATGGTCTTATAATCAATGTTAAGAAATGCATAACTGTGCCCATCGGGTAGTCAACCACCTTGGCTAAATACCATATTGATAATACACCCCTAAGTCTCGACCCATTGGTCAGGGATCTGGGTATACATGCAGTGACCTTACCTTCAACCACCACTTGGCCACAGTGGTGAGGAAATCCTTTTATGTAGTGCAGCTTCTAAGTAAGGGCATGGCATCTAGGTCCAAAGAGGTCATTATCCCACTATACTCTGCCCTTAGCAGACCAGTTATAGAATACAATGCTCCCTTTGGTATGTACCTGACCAGGCATATGCAGCCACATAGGTTCCTTAAAAAAATACAAGGTGTAATAGACCTGTCTTATGCAGAGCACCTTAAAGCCCTTTCCCTTTACTCAGTCTCCAATAGATTGCTGAGGGGTTATCTATGCCTGGCTTACAAGGCATCTGCAAACCCCACACTTATGAATCGTCTACATAATACCAGAAATACAAAGTCTAAGGGCCTGAATTTTGTCTGTGACTTAAAGACAGCATGCTGGAGAGACAAATATGTGTCCTAGAGACTGTCCCTACTGTGGAACAGACTTCCCATTCATGTGAAGCTGAGTTTGTCTATTACACAGTTAAAGCACAACCTAGACCAGTGGATGGGAATAGGAAATTTATACATGGCCTGACACCCATATCCCTTATGGACAGAGGTAGCTTACAAATGCCTGGCCCTCAAGGTCCTATTTGAATACAGGACATCATTATTGTTTTGGGAAAACTTGGCTAGGCTTAGAAAGGCCTCCAAGCCTAGTAACAATCTATGAATCAATATTTGTTTTTTTTTTAAATGTGCCTTAGGAATGGAAAGTCCCCACAGTGTTACAATGGAACCTGCTTGCACTAGAGAGTAAGCTACCCATCAGTGTGATATAAAAGGAAAGGGGCATCAAAAGAAGTCTTGAGAGAGTGGTGTGAGAGCCTAGTTGGTGTTACCTATCACTTATAATTATGAAAGTACCTGCACAAAGATCTCAAGGAGGGCCAGAGTGAGACCTGCAGCCTGGGACGTTGTAGTTTTAAAGGCATATTTCCTGAAGGGACTTTATGAACTGAACATTAATTGAGATTTATCCTTACACTTTGACAGATGATACTGTTTATTTCTTACCTTTTGACCAAAAGAGTGGGCTGAAATTTTTTGCTTATGGTACACAGACTAAACATGAGCTGAGTTACATATGTCAGTTTTTATTTTTTACTGCAAAACTAAAACAAACCTAATAAAGACTCATTTTAAATATAACTCACACATTTAAAACACCTTTACTAAATTATCATTGAAGACATAGGTTCACATATATTAATAGAGAAGAAAACAAATCAATATTCATGTTTTTTCATTTATATACATATACATTGTTTTCTTTATTTAGAACAACTGTCCTTTAGCCCATTACATGAAATGCTCAATTCCTGCTTTCCCTCAAACCTCACTCCTCTTAAACATTATTCTACAATGCCCTGTTTGGTATGTACTTCTCAAGATATCTGCAACAACTGGAAAGGCCGCAGAAATACCTCACTAAAAGAATCACGGGCCTAAAGCAGGTGTCCTATAGTTACCATCTAAAAAAACTCCACCTATACTCTGTCGCATATTGTCTACTCAGAGGTGATCTCTGCTTAACATACAAGGCCATGTCAAACCCAGAGCTGTTGGACATGCTACACTTAAAGAAACCCCAATCCCTCAGAGACACACGCTCCAGGGATCTAAACCTTGTCATCACAATGAACAAAACATGCTGGAGGGATAGGTTCCTGACCCAGAGACTCCCCAAACTCTGGAATAGACTGCCCATACATGTCAAGCAGAGCACCTCTTTGGCCCTCTTCAAAAGGAACCTTGATGATTGGGTGGGAGATAGGAAATTCACCCCGGGGATCATGTCAGTTGCCCTACTAGACAGGGGTCCAGGGAAGTAAATACTGTGGGAAGCAATAGCCAGGGAATTGTTATGGCTAGGCTTGTAGAGGCCCTAGGGCCGATAGCCTAGTACCAACCTGTGAACCTATGAACCTATGTGTGTTGTTTCCACAGATTCTTTTATTTCTATGTAATTTGCTTGTTTTCTTTTCATTTCTAGAGATCCCACCCACAAATATAAATAATTCAAAGGCATTCATCATTTACAAATGCATAAACAACTCAACTATGTCAAACCATATTTCTTAAGTAAAAAATAAAATAAACCAGCAAAGACAAATATAGAAATGTTATAAAGGCATGCATCTGGAGCATTTCTCCCTGGGCTGCTGCTGAAAATTGGCTTTGTTCCAAGTCAGAATTTCCCAATAAACAAATGTTAAATAAATCAATAAAATATAGAGAATTACAGACAAAAAAATCACACCTTCCCAGACTTTGGCTGAGTAAGACTGTAAGCTATTAGTGTGTTTATCAAATATGAAAAACTCTCCACTGAGCATATGTCCATGATACAGCTGGTATAGGAATGAAAAAGTTGTTGCAACCCAACAGGGAAAGCTTCCCCATGTTCTGTCATTGTGAAGCAATGCATAACCTAGTAATAGTCACAACTAACTTGGTTAATATCATTTCATAGAGTTACATGCTCTCAAAACCCTGTGGCCACATAGTGACAGATTGATGGCTTTTTGAACAATGGAAGCAATGTAAGCCCACAGACTTAAACATGAGCATCCCCAAATTTTGCAACATATATCAGGGTTTATTCTGTACAGCAAATGTCAGAAAAAATATCTGCACTCCTATTAATTGACCAGTAATCATCATATATCAACTTTAACTAATAGTATAAATGTGAGAAGAGGCAGAGTACCTTAAAGGTCCATTTTAGATTAATAAATTATTGACTTGCCACGGCCCATGGTAGTATCTCTATACCAGTAAAGAAAGTTGCTTCTGTTGCTTTAATTTTTGGTTATACTAAGCAGCCATATATTTGCACTGCTTTTGGAATCTAGGAGAAAAAGAGGGAGGACTCACTGGGACATAAAATTATTCCAAAAATAAGGAGGAACCAATTTAATCTCCCTTCACAGATCTTAATTTAGTATGACATGCCTTACTTGAAAGTACTTCCATTTATTCTTAAGAGGAAGCCCAAATGTTTCACCAAGACACTCAAAAAGAGTCAGAAGCTTCACATCAACCCCTCACATGTGGTGCCTTAAAGATTTGATATTGTTTGCTATCCAATTATGTCAGGATAAAATAACCCCACACATGTTTAGAAATGTAACCATAAAGGTGCTTCAAAAATTCCCTAACCTGGGAAAGAATCATCTTATTTTGAAAGCTTTATTACCATATAATTAACTTTAATACAGTAACATTTGATCAGAAAAGTAGACAGGTTCACTATGAAGCCAAGAGTGCTTATAGGAAGATGAATACATAGCATACTTTCTAATATTTAGAAAGCCCATGTCCCTTTGGCTAAAGATGCATTCAAAACATATGATGGGACTTTATGGGATGTATACCACCTGTGGAAATTTGGTGACAACCTGTATAACCATCCTAGCTAAGGTTTGCATGAGCTAATAGGCAAATGCCACAGAAAATAATATTGCTTAGGGCAGAAAAGTAAAGCACAGTCTATTCCAAGTTTGTGTCATGACAAATAGGTCAGAAAAAAGTAAAAAACTTCTCCAAAGCCAACTTCACACACACTTCTTAAGACAGAAGTGGCAAACTTCATGGCACCCAGGCAGATGGACAATAGAGTTACGACTGCTGAATCCTACACAAATGCACTTTATAAGCACTTACACGAGTGCATGGATCATGCTATCCCTAATAGAACCAAGATGCTATCCTCCAAAAAAAGGAAGTAGATCTGGTGGTCCACTGCCATAAACAAACTCTACAACAGAAGAAAAATACTGTTGCAAAAAAGAGTAAAATCCCATGAATGGAGGAACGCCCTGGTCAACCTCAGTAAGGAGCTGAGATCCCTCATAAAATCCTCCAAAGCTAGTTACAAAAACAAAATTGCCACTGACTCTAAAGACAACCACAAAGCATTCTACAGCTATGTCAAGAATCTCAATGGCAACACTCAGATCTGCTCTGAGTTACAGCACAATGGCACTAAATATACAGAACCAACTGATATTGCCAACATCCTGGCAGATAGATTCAGTGCTAACTTTACCCCCTCTCACCCCCTAGAGGGTCCATCTCTATACCGGAAGAATGCAAAGTTCCTGTAATCACGGCTGCACAGGTAAAAAACGCACTCTCCAAAGCCAAGAACACAGCATCCATCGGACCTGACAATATCCCAGGCTGCGTTCTACACAAACTACAGAATGAACTGGCACCCTATCTAAGTACCATGTTCAGTCATAGCCTCACCTCAGGCTTTGTGACCACTGAATGGCGCATCATGACAGTTATCCCACTCTACAAAGGGGGAGCCACGACGGACCCTGGGAACTACTGCCCCATTAGCCTGACGAGCCTGGTCTGCAAGGCCATGGAATGTATCATCATGGAACTCATAAACAAAGACATTGGTAATCTCCAAACTCTGGACCCTACCCAGTTCGGATTTGTAAAAGGCAGATCATGTCTCCTAAACCTGATTGACTTCTTTGAAGCAGTCACCAAAGCCATAGATGAGCGTAAGGTGGTTCACACAGCTTATCTAGATACCGCCAAGGCTTTCAACACCATCCCCCACTCTGGAATTATAGATAAGCTCACTAAACTAGGTATAAATCCCTATGTCACAAGATGGGTTGCCAACTGGCTCATGGACAGAACCCACACTGTGAAAGTAGCAGACTCCAAATCTGACTTCAGACCAGTGACAAGTGGAGTACCACAGGGTTCAGTCCTGGGTCTTCTCCTGTTTGGTATCTACTTCTCTGAAGTACAGGCTAACACAGAAGGTCTTTGGCTAACAAAGTTTGCAGATGACTGCAAACTAGGAGCCATAATCAAAACTCTTAACGATGTGGACATACTACAAAAGGACCTCACTGAGACAGATGCCTGGTGTCAAAGCAATGGCCTGAAGCTCAATGCCAAAAAGTGTATTGTCATCACCTTTGGTAAAAACTCCGTACCCATGAACTACCACATAGCTTGTAGTCTACTAAATGCCGAAAATGTGATAAGAGACCTTGGGACACAGGTGGACAGTAGTCTCTCCTTTGATAATCACATTGCCACAGTGGTCAGGAAATCCTTGTATGTGGCTCACCTCATCACAAAAGGTTTCTCATCCAGAAAAAAAGAGGTCATTGTTCCCCTCTACTCATCACTCAGTAGACCCATTATAGAGTACAACGATCCTTTTGGTATGTACCTCACAAGACATCTACAACAACTGTAAAGGCCACAGAAATACCTCACAAAGAGGATTACTGGCCTCAAACAGATGACCTATGCAGACCGTCTCAAAAAACTCCAGCTTTATTCCATCGCACATCGTCTACTCAGAGGCGATCTCTGCCTAACATACAAAGCTATGTCAAACCCAGAGCTGTTGGACATGCTCCATTTAAAGAAATCCCAGTCCCTCCGAGCTACACACTCTAGGGACCTAAACCTTATCACCACAATAAACAGAACATGCTGGAGGGATAGATTCCTGTCCCAGAGACTTCCCATACTCTGGAACAGATTACCTATCTATGTCAAACAGAGTTCCTCATTAGCACTCTTCAAGAAAAATCTTGATGATTGGATGGGAGATAGGAAATTTACCCTGGGGATCACTTCTGTGGCTCTGCTCGACAGGGGCACAGGAAAATAATTTACTTGGGTGGCGAAAGCCAGGGTACATTTTTGGCTAGGCTTATATAGGCCCTAGGGCCAAAGGCCTAGTACCCTCCTATGAACCTATGAACCTATGAACAAAAGTGCTGTACGATGCACTTTAATCATAGATGGAGTTAACTAATGTAGTTCCATTCATAGGTTCATAGGTTCATAGGTTAGTACTAGGCTATCAGCCCTAGGGCCTATACAAGCCTAGCCATAAACAATTCCCTGAATATTTCTTCCCACATTATTTACTTTCCTGGACCCCTGTCTAGCAGGGCGACTGACGTGATCCCTGGGGTGAATTAACTTTCTCCCATCCAATCATCAAGGTTCCTCTTGAAGAGGTCCAAAGAGGCACTCTGCTTGACATGTATGGGCAATCTATTCCAGAGTCTTCCTAATCATTTGTGGGTTTAGTGCATCACCTGTAGAGTGGGGAGGGGTCTTACTTTACTAGCTCATTTTAGTAAATTAACCAGAAAGATCTCTCTGAATTATTAACACTGAGGTCAGATAACAAATGGAAGGTGTGAAGGAGTTGGCCCATTACTGTGAGATCTCTTCCCAGGGATTCAGACAAAGTCAGTCATCAGCAAACATCAGAATTTTTACTTCCCTTGTTAACAACATTAAGCCCTGGTTATGTGGGGAGTGAGCCACCATCAGAATGCGAGGCTCTTTTGCCAAGAGAAACAAAAAGGGGGAAAAGTGACATCTTACCTTACTCCTTTCCTAAGCACAAAGGGTGTGAAAAGAGCGTAAATTGCAAGGACATTCAAGAACATTCACTCAATGGTGATAGTACAGTGGATGACGTTGGTAAATGCTGCTGGAAACTTCATCTGATCCACAGTTTACAAATATTGTCTGATGTCACAGAACATAATGCTTTCTCAAAGTACACTAATATGGCTATGTCTGGGGATGGATTCTTAGTGTCACAATGCAGCAAAGATATAAGAGTTATAGAATGATCTGTGCTGCATCTACCCTTCACAAATCCAACTTGGGCTTCATGAATCAGATGAGATAGAACTGGCTGTATGTACTCAGCTAATATTTTGGCTTACAAATTGGTCTCAGCATTGGGTCTACTTAAATAAGGTCTTTGCTAGGTTTGGAAAACACTAGACGTCTGTATTTTTGGAGACAAAGAGGGGAGTAGCACATTTGAACATGTGGATGTATAACTGATACAGTGGCTCAAGGAACTTAGCACTTAGGTCATTATAGTTATTAAAAATTAGCATGTCTGAGCCACAGGCTTTGCATGTAAGAATATTTATGATGTAATGTAGAACTTCATCTTTTGAAATGTAGGATGTTAGTCTGTCATCCACATCCTTTGGTATGCTAGCAAGGATAGTAGATTTAAGTAACATTGCCTTTGTAGCTACCATATCAGACTGATTATAAGCTAATAAGATGTCTCTACTCATTAAGAGCATCTTGGCAAAAATGTAGTTTGCATGTATATTTTGTAAATAATGTTCATGGTGCTCTCCTTTAACTTTATTATAGGTTCATAGGTTCATACTAGGCTATCTGCCCTAGGGCATTTATAAGCCTAGCCAGAGTGTGTTTGGCTTTCGCCACCCATTTTAAATTAATTTTTCTATGCCCTTTTTCGAGGTTAGTATACTGTGCCTCTGTCTAACAGTGACACAGAAGTGATACCCGGGGTAAACCTACGATCTCCCATCCAGTCATCAAGATTCCTTTTGAAGAGAGTCAATGAGGGACTCTGCCTAACCTGGACTGGGATTTTATTCCAGAGTGAAGGGAGCCTCTGGGTTATGAATCTGTCCCTCCAGCATGTCCTATTTATTTCAGTGCTGAGGTTCAAGTCTCTCGAGCACGTAGCTCGATGGGATTTGGATTTTTTGAGGTGCAGCATGTCCATTAATTCCAGTTTGGACATGGTTTTATACGTCAGGCACAGATCGCCTCTGAGCAGGTAGTATGCCACTGAGTAGAGCTGGAGTTTCTTTAACCGGGCAGCATATGGCATCTGTTTGAGCCCTTTGATCCTCTTGGTGAGGTACTTTTGGGGTCTTTCCAGTTGCTGCAGGTTTCTGGTAAGGAACATCCCAAAAGGGGCATTGTACTCAATTATGGGCCTGATGAGGGATGAGTAAAGAGGCACAATGACCTCCCCTGATCTAGATGTGAATCTCTTCATGATTAGGTGGGCTATATAAAATGTTTTTCTAACCACTTTGGCCATGTGGTTGTCAATGAGAGATTGTTATCAACTTGGGTCCCCAGGTCCCTAATTACTTCTTCTGTACTTAATGGATCTATTCAACATACAGCTTTGAGTCAACAGAGATTGGGTACCTACCCATGTGGTAGATATAATATGTGTACTTGGATTTCTCCTATACAATCTTTCACACACCCAACTCTGAAGTATACTTTTGAACCTAAACATACGGCCAGCTGTGATGATATGAATATTATTTACATGGCCAATTGTAGGTTATGTAAAGCCTTCTATGTAGGTATGACCACGAGACGGCTCAAGGACAGGATCTATGATCATATGTATGAAATCAAGAAATCTGATACTAAGAATGCCTTAGCCAAACATATCCTGGAACATCCAGGACATACTTTTGGTTTTAAGGTTTTACAAAAGAAATGTCTTGATGTTAGAAAAGGAGACAACTTTTGTGAATTAGAAAACATAGAACTGAGTTGGATTCTTAGATTGAAGGCACATCATCCCCCAGGCCTCAACTCATATGTTAGTATTAGATCAGCACTGAAGATGAGGAGATAACTTACATTTTCACATTTTATCTTGTGTCAGCTTTGGCCCGTTCTTTGATTCCATGTACTTTCTAGCATCAGTTGCTATCTGTAGGAGGTGTTCCATTATCA
This sequence comes from Protopterus annectens, assembly GCF_019279795.1. NCBI lineage: Eukaryota > Metazoa > Chordata > Ceratodontiformes > Protopteridae > Protopterus > Protopterus annectens. The sequence continues at coordinate 923,430,710 of NC_056726.1, forward strand.
TTATATTCATCCTTTAAATTTAACTTCATTTCCTGATAGTGTTGATTAGAGAGGCTTTGTGACCCTTTTTTTGAGGTATTTCATGAAGAGTTCATACAGATACTTGGGTGTTGTATTCGACTATCTTGATTTTCTACACATTTTGATAGTAACACCACTATTTTCAGTGGTGTTAGTTATGTACTTGCATATGTACCTTTATACATATATATACGTTTATGTAGGAATATGTCCATACTTGTGTCTTAGCCCCCTTTTTTGCAAGGTTGACATGACATGCTTATTTTAAGCACTTTAAGTATTTTTTAAGTTTGTTGTTTACATTTATTTTTCTATATATTAGTAGATGTATATAATGTGTATATAATGCATATAATGTTATTTATTAGAAAGATGTTTTTATGTATTTATGTACAGGCCAGTTTCTGCTTGATTGTTATATTAATTTATATACACCAGCATTGCTGTTTTGTATTGTTATCCACCATGCCTGATGTTGTTTTTAACAAAGATTTTTTAGTATATTAGGGGTTGTTGAATTATTTGTATTGTTTTTATGAGCTATTTTTCATGTTTTATGACACAAGTTAGTTGCTAGATAGCCAGCTCCTATACACAAGTTCTTTAAGTGTGTTTGGTGCTTAAAATATATATATATATTTTTTAACATTGGTTAAATACTATAGATGCAGTTGCATTCATTGAAAGGAGTGAACTGATTGATTAATTGATTAATTGACTAATTGATTTTTTGATAGGAGTAGCTACTTTAGCTAGGTATATAAATGAAGCTTGCTCCCTTGTGTATTAGATCTGAAGAAGCATGCAGTAGTGCATGCGCGCCATCTTTTATGTTATTTTCTTCCTAATAAACAGTGAATCCTTCATGGTGGCCTCTTTCCATTTTTATGCTTAATGGATTACCACCTATGTGGTAATCTGTGGGCACTTTGTTTTTGTCAAAGGGGATGACTATACACTTCTTGGCGTTTAGCTTGAGGCCATGGCTCTGGCACCAGTTGTCTGTTTCTATGAGGCCCTTTTGGAGGATGCTGGTGTTGGCTGGAGAGTCTATCATGGCGCCCAGTTTGCAGTCATCTGCAAACTTGGTCAGCCACAGTCCTTCCGTGTTGGCCTGTACCTCTGAGAAATATATACTGAACAAGAGAAGTCCCAGGACTGAGCCTTGTGGGACACCATTTGTAACTGGTTTGGAGTCTGTCACTAGATGGGTTGCAAACTGGCTCAAGGGCAGGACCCACATGGTTAGAATTGCTGGAGCCATGTCATAGGGGTTTATATTTAAGCTGGTGAGCTTATCTTTAATGCCCGAGTGGGGTATTGTATCAAAGGCTTTTGCGAGGTCCAGGTAGGCTGTGTGAACCACCTTCCCCTCGTCAATGGCCTTGGTGACTGTTTCAAAGAAATCGACCAGGTTTAAGAGGCAGGCTCTGCCCTTAACAAAGCCGAACTGGGTAGGATCCAGTTTCTGTAAGTCCCCAATATCTTTATTTATGAGGTCCATGATGATCCTTTCCATAGCTTTGCAGACCAAGCTAGTCAGGCTTATAGGGCGATAGTTTCCAGTCATGTCAAAGTAAATACTCATGTTTTGTTGTAAACTCATATTTTTGTTATGATTGTTTAGGTTTTGATGCAAATTCAACTTCCATTATTTGTAGTTATTGTTTTGTTATCTCTGCCTTCTTGGCCTGGGTTGTGGCTAAAAAGGGTCTATGATTGAGTTCCCTTACCTGATTAACATATAAGCAAATAAAAGTTCAAGCCTCCATTGTTTTATGTGTGACAATGGATGACGTTCTGTAGAAGAATCTAGCACTACTGCAATATGGTCTGATAAGACCCAGGGGACTGCCGCTATTTGTTTTACATGGAGAGAGAACAGTCAGTCCTGTTCTTGGATTTCCCAGTGGGAGAGATGTCCATATTTTCCCCAGACACGATTCTTCCTTTATCACATAAACCACAAGACCTCCTGAACCCTGATGTGCTTTTCTGCTTTTGGATCACTTCAGTAGAGAACTAAATATAACATCACAGTAAAATGACCATCCCTGTTCATAGTCCTGGGCTACTGAAAATATGAAGAAGAACATTAGGGAAATCCTTGTTATGACCATATACATTACAGAGTAGTAATTTACTCTCCTGATTGATACTTTAGCTATTACTCATCCACCTTTTTCATCCACAGATGTGCAGGGGGGGGGGGCAGGCATTGTATTGTGCTCCCAAGACAAATGACCTTTATATGCTAAAATGAATGGACAGAACTATTATGATGCTAGTAAGGAAATACAGGCACCTAACATGTTTTCTAGCAATTGTTAGCCCCTGAGCAATAGACTGCCTGGCTTGACAGTAACCAAATAATACTTAAACGTGTTCCTTTTGACATTGTAATTGATGATCCCTTTCACAGTGGCTGTGACAGCTTGCACTTTTATTTCTTGCTAATTGATAGCTTACTAGGAAAAGTGTCTCATAAGTTAACAACAATAAATAACCTTTGCTGAACAAAATGGAAAACAGTAAAGCCCTATTCAGTAATGCTGCTATGCAGAACTACCAGTAATAGCAACCTTGATTAGCTACTTAGTCTGATGTTGCACAGCAGCCCAGCATGGGCAGCTGTAGCTTAGTAAAACAGTTAAACTATTAAATACAGTGAACTGAGAAAGTCAGCACTATAGCCTGTAAGTTTATGACCTATAGCATTAATGTGCCTCACAGTTAAACTAAAGATGGCTAGTAATTACTAATAAACCATCTAACATGGGATTCCCACCCAGGCTGTTAATACAAACAAAAGGAAGGACATACATGTGTTTTTTTGCTGTTGACTGCTAGACTTCCTTTGTTTAATTGGCATAGATTTTTCTAATTTAGTTGAGGAACCTTTAGTTCATTAATGCATTCCTTTAAGCTGGCTTATAGTTGAGTGAGACAGTCAGGGGACAAGGAGTACTATATCATGTTTGGAACCTGCCTCCTCTAAGGATTTGAAGGGGGTACATCTGTTTTCAGTTCTATTAGAGAACAAATGCCAGCTTGCAGCCATTAACAGCCCTTGTGGCTTGCCACTGTATCCTAATTTAAACTGAGTGGTATAGCAAAGTCAACTGATTGTTGTTTGGATTTTGTACTTGACACTGACACCACAACATATTTCCCATGGCAGCTGGGTATTTAGAGCAATCCAGAGAGTTATATATTGAATTCCTAGATCCAAGGAGTGACGAGGAGGCAAGATTGTGGGCTCAAGATATATTTAATTTTTTACTTGGAGAAAAGACAATGTAGCTTTTGGAGACTCAACAGGAACATTTTCTCCTTACTATTTATCTGAATTGCTGCAGAATACTGGAAAATTGAGACTAATCAATTGTTATAATATAACGACCATATATGTACTGAAGCTTATCCTTGCTGTATCGTATTGCTTACCATGTAGCCATCCCAAATAAATTCACTTTCTTTAATATGTTTACTTCATTTGCATAGTCTAAGAAATTCATTATGACTTATCTAGGAGTCTGATCTGAGTAAGGTGTGGTTTTAAAGTGATATGTACTCATTCTATCATGATTGTTCTGGGAATGTCAATTGCTTTAAGGAGAACTGCTTGCAAGAAATGTATCAAGTTTACCTTACCAGCTTCCTCTCTAAGCCCATCTAGGTGTAGATTGTTGCAATACAACATAGTGTGTAAATAATCCAGCTTTTCTGAAATCTTATAGGATCATAGGATCATCAGAAGTTACTAGGCTATTGGCCCCGAGGCCCTTACAAGCCTAGCCACGAATTTAGCTCATGTTCCGACAAGTCAGCACCCAATGCTCTGTCCAGTAGGGACACAGGTGGAATCCCTGGGGTGTATTTTCTGTTGCACATCCAGTTATCCAGGTTGCGCTTAAAGAGGGTTAATGAGGTACTCTGCTTGACATGGAGTGGGAGTCTATTCCACAGAAGGGGGAGTCTCTGGGACACAAGTCTTTCCCACCAACAAGTCCGGTTGATGTCACAGACCAGAATGAAGTCACACTTGTAGGTTACTCGAGTGGAGCTTGACTTGCGGATATGCAGCAGCCCCAGCAAAGTGGAGTCTGAGATTGCTTTGTATGGCAGACAGAGGTCACCTCTGAGGACTCTGTGGGAGACTGAGTAGAGGGAGAGGGCCTTTACCCTATCTGTGCAGGGGAGATGCTTGAGGCCCTGGATTCTACTGGTGAGGAACCTCTGTGGTCTCTCCAGCTGCTGTGTGTGCTTTGTGAGGTACATGCTGAAAGGGGCATCGTACTCAATAATGGGTTTTATAAGGGAAGAATACAGGGATATTATAACCACCTTGTCTCTGGATGAGATACCATTGCTAATGAGGTGGGCCATGTAGAAAGCTTTCCATTACAATGGAGGCAATATGGTGGTCAGAAGTCAGTTTGCTATCAACCTGGGTGCCCATGTCCCTCACAACTGATTGCATACTTAGGACCTTGTTATTAATGTGATAATCTGTGGAGGTCTCACTCTCCCCAAAGGGGATGATGATGCATTTTTTGGCATTCAGCTTGAGGCCATATTTCTTGCACCAGTCATTTGTTTGGGTGACTTCCTCTTAGAGGATGTCCACATGACTAGAGAAATTGATGAGAGTGCCCAGTTTGCAGTCATCTGCAAACTTGGTCAGCCATAACCCACTGATTTTGGCCTGCACCTCAGAAAAATATATCCTAAATAACAAAGGCCCCAAGACCGATCCCTGGGGTATACCGCTCGTTATGGGTCTACTGCTTGAGGTGGCTTTCCCTATTTTGTCTAGGTGGATTCTATCAGTGAGCCAGTTTGCTATCCATCTGGTAACATATGATCAATGTCTAGTTGAGAGAGTTTATCTATTATACCTGAGTGGGGAATAGTATTGAAGGCTTTGGCAAGGTCAAGTTAGGCAGTGTCCACTGTCTTCCCCTCGTCCATCGCTTTGTTGACTGTTTCAAAGAAGTCAATCAAATTTAACAGGCATGACCTTCCCTTGTCAAAACCAAACTGTGTGGAATACAGGTTTGGAGGTTGCCAATGTCCTTGATAAGGTCCATGATAATTTGTTCCATGGCCTTGCAGATCAGGCTAGTTAGGCTGATGGGTCTATAATTTCCTGGATTGGTGGGGGCTCCACCTTTGTGCAAAGGGATGACAGTGGCTGTCCTCCACTTGGCTGGGATGAAGCCGGTACTCAGGCTTTCATTGAATAGGATGCCTAATGATGCTGCAAGTTCCTGCCTCAGTTCATGTAGGATGCAGCCCGGGATGCTATCGGTCCCATGGAGGCTGTATTTTTTGCCTTTGAGAGGGCAGTGATGACTTGCTCCCTAGAGATAAGGGGAGGGGGACAGGTACTGGAGATGTCCTGATTTACTGACGGGGAGACAGAGGGGTGAAGTTTTCACTAAACCTGTCCACCAACAGGTTGGCTATATCTATGGCATTTGTGTATGTGGTGTCCTTGACCATCAGCTCTGAGCAGATCTAGGTGCTTTCCTTGAGATTGTGGACAAATGCGAAGAAAGCCTTGTGATTGTCTTTACTAGATGTGGCCAGTTTGGACTTCAATTTTCATTGGAAGATTTCACTAGTGCTCTTATTTGCTTGTTCAGGCTAAGGAGAGATTGCCTCCAATTAGGTACCTGCTCCTTCTTTGTCCTGGACAGCAATGTTTTTCCTTTTATTATAGAGTTTATTTATTTATTTCAGATGTCCCCAGACAGGTTTACTCTTCCTTGAGGAGGAGGATTTTGTCCTGTCGGGTATACCTGATTCCATGCAGCTATATAAATGCTTGTATAGTACTTCAGTGTTAGGTTGGACATGTGTCCATTCCTATGGAGGGGTAGGCACTGTGAAGCTGTTTATACCTTCCCTCAGAAAGTTATAATCAGCTTTGGAGAATTTTTTTTTTTATCTGGGGGGGTGTGTTGGGTGAGATGGTGACTTTGAAAGTGACTGCTTTGTGGTCGGATCTTATCAGGGAGGATGTTGCTGTAGGGATGCTGTTGGGGTTACTCATTTTGGTTAATACCAAGTCCAAGATATTTTTACCTCTTGTGGGGGTGTCAACCAGCTGGTCCAAGGCATTTGCATTGACAAAATCAAAGAATCTTTGGTCATTTGTGTTTTGACATGAGTAGTTCTTCCAATCTATGGCTGGATAGTTAAAGTTGCCCAGGATTGGGGTAAAGGGTTGAATCTTGATAGAGTCAAAGAGGTCCAGATAGGTGGACTGGGCATCTTGAGTCAAAGTTGGGGGCCTGTAGCTAGCTATAATTTGAATAGGGGCTCTGTCAATGGCTAACTGCAAGTGGAGTGTTTCCTGTGTGTCATAATGTTTGACCAGCCTGAAGGTGTGTATGTCTTTTATATGTATTGCTACTCCACCTCCTTTTGCTTTGCTGGCCATTGCTTGGGGTCTGAATGTATGACAGGATGAGTTACGTGGTATTACTGGGATACTCTCTGAAGATTTTAACTAGGTTTCTGTGACTACACAAATGTCAGCATCTTCCAGGGTTAGGAATGCTTGCAATGAGTGTAGTTTCATGTTTAGACTCCACGTGTTTAACAGCATGACCTTTAATTTGTGTTTTGATGAAATTTTCATGTTGGTAGCTTTGACCTCATGGCATTGCCTAAAAAGGCACTATGGGTGAGGCAACAGCCTTTGCCAGGAGCCTGAAGCCCAAGGGAGACAGATGCAGGCCATCTCTGGCAAAGCATCGTGGTTTGTCAATCATGTCTTCCCAGGCTGTCAGGTACTGGATCCCTTTGAAATGACAGAAGAAGCTAAGTCAATTGTTATCAATCATTTTCTGTTTGTATTGAGGCATCATTCTGGGTGACTGTGGAATGCTGTTTAAGGCTGGGAACATACCTGCCTGGGATACATATTCAGTGAGCTCGATCATGTCTCTCTTCACATAGTTCAGGAAGGTACAGCACAAGTCATTCACGCCAACATTGACAAAGTCATAACAGTGCCTGTTGTCGAGAGACTTGTGAGCCTATTCCACAGAAGGGGGAGTCTCTGGGACACAAATCTTTCCCACCAACAACAACAGGTACTGTTATGATTTTGACAATGTTGGCTTTAGTTCAGCTCTACTGAATTCTCCAATTATAGGCCAATAGCTATACTCTCTCCACTTGCAAAGATTATGGAAAAATGTATTCATAGACAATTCATGCACCACCTAATCCAAAATCACCTTATGGCAGACACTCAGCATGGCTTCCGTCCTCATCACAGCACTACTTCAGCCCTCCTAGCCTTTACTAACACCATAAACCATAATCGCAACAATAATTATATATCCTCAGCCCTCTTTTTGGATCTTTCCAAGGCATTCGATATGGTTGATCACCAACTTTTAATCAACACCCTACAAACATTCTGTCTAGATACTGGAGCCCTCTAATGGTTTCAATCCTACCTGAATGGTCGACAGCAGGCTGTCCTCTGGCAGAACAAACTCTCTAACCTTCTACCTAACACCCTCGGAGTACCACAAGGCTCTATACTAGGGCCCTTGCTGTTCTCCATCTTCATTAACAACCTTTATACTGTCATCCCAAAAGTCAGCTGTATCCAATATGCTGATGACTCTACTCTGATTTGCTCAGCCACATCTCCAGTAGAGTTATGGTCAGCTACCCAGACCACCTTTAATACAATAGAAAACTGGCTTTCTGAACATCGTCTGATCCTAAATCCCAAAAAACTAAAATGCTGTTATTTTCACCAACACATAGGTCTACCACTTTCACCTTTACCATAAAATCAAATGATGGCACAATAATCTCCCCTGACCCATCTACAAAACTATTAGGTGTCATCATAGACAATAATCTCAAATTTGACCTACATGTTAACCAAACTATCAAAACCATCAATAAAAAAACTAGGGTCACTTTACAGAATAATAAGCCTTCCTAACTCCTCCAGCTAAAATTGCCATAGCTCGCTCTCACCTTCTTTCAACCCTTCTGTATGCATCCCCTCTACTCTCGAATTTGAACAAGACTGTCCTTAACAAACTCTCAATTTGCTACAACCACATTGCCAGGTTTGCCACTGGACTGCCTTTTAGGACACATCATTGCATCAATCTAAATCAGCTTGGTTGGCTTGAACTACCTAGCCTAATCCAGTATAACCAACTGATTATGGCCTATAAAATCCTCTATAATCCGGACAATACTCCTGCACTTAAAAATATTATCACCCCCTATAACAATCCTAGACCGCTTCGATCCTCTAACAAACTACTAATTCAGACTATCAAAATTAATAACACAGCCGGTGATTCTCTCTTTGCAAACTCTGTAAGTAGATCCTGGAACTCTCTTCCAGCTGATATTACCTTACTTTCCACCTTAGGTCAATTTAAAACTAGACTCAAACAACATTTCTCACTTAACTGGCTATGTCAATGTATCAAGCCTGGCTAACTCGAACGTGTAAAAATCTGTTAACCAGTTTACTGTGTAATTTAATTTAATCCTGACTTGTGCTCAGGACTAACTGTAAACTGTGGAACTTGCTTAACTTGAATCAGTCTCCAGAGCCATGGACAAGAGTAAGGTGGTCCACACAGCCTATCTAGACCTTGCCAAGGCCTTTGACACCATCCCCCACTCTGGAATCATAGATAAACGTATTAAGTTGGGCATTAATCCCAATGTCACCCAATGGGTTGCTAAATGGCTTACTGATAGAACCCACACTGTAAAAGTAGCCGACTCCAAATCCAGCTCCAGACAAGTGACAAGTGGAGTAACTCAGGGTTCAGTCCTGGGGCCGTTCTTGTTTGGCATCTACTTCTCTGAAGTACAGGTCAACACTAAGGGACTCTGGCTAACAAAGTTTGCAGATGACTGCAAACTGGGAGCCATTATTGAATCCCCAAATGATGTGGATACTCTACAAAAGGGCCTTACAGAAACAGGTGCTTGGTGCCAGAGCCATGGGCTCAAGCTCAATGCCAAGAAATGTATTGTTATCCCCTTTGGGAAAAAACATGTATTCATGAATTACTATATAGGTGGCAGTACACTAAACACAGAAAGTGTGATAAGAGACTTAGGGACACAGGTGGACAGTGGTCTCACCTTCGATAACCACATCGCCACAACAGTCAGGAAATCCTTTTATGTGGCACACCTCATCACGAAGGGCTTTTCATCCAGAAAAAAAGAGGTCATTGTCCCACTGTACTCATCCCTCATTAGACCCATTATAGAATACAATGCCCCATTTGGTATGTACCTCTCAAGACATCTGCAACAACTGGAAAGGCCTCAGAAATACCTCACTAAAAGAATCACAGGCCTAAAGCAGATGCCCCACGCTGACTGCCTTAAAAAACTCCAGCTATACTCTGTCGCATATCGTCTACTCAGAGGCGATCTCTGCTTAACATACAAGGCCATGTCAAATCCAGAGCTGTTGGACATGCTACACTTAAAGAAATCCCAATCCCTCAGAGCTACATGCTCCAGGGATCTAAACCTTGTCATCACAATAAACAAAACATGCTGGAGGGATAGGTTCCTGACCCAGAGACTCCCCAGACTCTGGAATAAATTGCCCATACATGTCAAGCAGAGTGCCTCTTTGGACCTCTTCAAAAGGAACCTTGACGATTGGATGGGAGAAGGGAAATTCACCCCAGGGATCACGTCAGTCACCCTGCTTGACAGGGGTCCAGGAAAATAAATAATGTGGGAAGAAATAGCCAGGGAATTGTTATGCTAGGCTTGTATAGGCCCTAGGGCTGATAGCCTAGTACCAACCTATGAACCAACCTATGAACTTGCTTACTTATGTAATCTCTGTAAATAGTCTGTTTGTAATATGTAATGCTGGTATTATGTAATGCTGTATCTGCTTACCCTTGAGTTTTCTCCCGGGCCTCCGCTGAAAATGGACATGCATCCAGTCGGACTATCCCGGTCAACAAATGTAAAATAAATAAAATAAATAAATAAGTGCATGGGTGATATGGTGGATTCTGGCACCTGACAAACAAGAAACCATGACTTTCTCCTTATCCAGCCTGGTGAGGGGCACATCTGTGTGTCTTACAATGGGCTCTCCTATGACTAATATGCTGGGTTTATGTTTAGGCCTTAGTGCTGTGTAGTGTGTGATGTGGCAAGCAGTGGAATTTGCATGTGTTTTTGCCTCAGAGGTCTCTTTTGTTTGGGTATACTTTTGTTGAGGACTACCTCATATGTCGGTATGTGTTGTGTAGGTGTGGGTGGTGTTTGAGGTGTAGCGTTTGTGCTGACAACCTTCTCAGTACCAGATATACTGATTTGCAAGCGAGAGAGCATTGACTCTAGGTTCTTAATGCAATTGCATCTCTCACAAATTGTGTTGCTAGGTGGTAGTAGTAGATGTCCATTACTTACATTATCCAGTACTGCCTGGTGATCCTGTAAAGTGCAATGTGTTTCCTGAAACAGCTGCTTTCAGGAAACTTACTTTGGAACTGAGCTGTTGGATGTCTTCTCTATAACTGGTAGTCAACTATTTCAATTCCAAAGTGACAACTAAGACTTTATTGATTAAGGCAATCAATATAATTTGGCATTTGTCAGTGTGCCTGGCCTTGTTGTCAGTTTTGTCCATTATTCACCATGGGAGGGCATCTTTGCAGTAAAACATCGACTCAAAATGACACTGTTATAGATCAACTTTTAAGTGCTGGACCAAATTAAATAGTAATAGAATGAAAGTTCATCGCTAATAAGATAAAAAGTACTTCACTCCAGGTTACAGAGCACAGACTTCAAACTGTTGTCATATTAATGGTAAGCTCAGCCTCCCCCTATTTTATATATGTCCTGTCACCAGTCTTTTCATAAAGTCACAGTAGAAAGACATTATTAAGTTGCTACTTTAATAAACATGTCTTTTAACAAACTTTCTGCACTGTCATTAGGTTTATGAAAATTGTATTTATTAATGTAGCAAATCAATTAGCTGTTGATATCTAAAATACAGTTTGACACTTTATAAGCTATTATAAATTGATCACAGTCATCTACCTTTTACAAAAGGAACATTTTGACAGTGTACGTTCTCCATAAAAGCTATAATGATTTCAATGATACATTTTGAGTTACAAACACTTCCTTATTTTAGACTTATTTACACCTATAGCAGCTTTTCTGTATACTTCCATTTAATACCCATACCGCTTTACAGCATCCTGATATTTTTGAGGGGATGATATTTTAAATGTCTAGTTTACCAATTAGGAATAAGTGGCATAAGAAATGGCAAGGTGTAGGTAACAAAATCACACAAGCAGCATGTCTTTTGGGCAGAAGTACCATGACTGCTCTCTGGACACTCACTGATGACATCCTCACTAACATGGATAAAGGTAAGCTCACTGGGGTAGTATTCAGTTACATTATCCGGGCCATTGACCTGGGTGACCAATCTGTTCTGTTATCCCACTTACAAAATATTGGAGTAAGCTCTAAATCTACCCAACGGTTCAAAGATTTCCTGGCAAGCAGAACTTTCACAGTTAAAGTTGGACCTGCCTTATCAGATACAGCCTTTGCTCTTTCAAGGGTTTCTCAGGGATCAATTCTTGTGCCAACACTATTCAACATTTTTATAAATAACTTGTCTCTTGACCTACCTCATCTGCTCCTTTACTCTGAAGACATGGTTATCTATAGATCCCAAACTCCTCACAGCATTATCAAAAATCAACTTGAAGTTAACCTTCTACAACTAAATTACTGGATTTGTTCTAAAAAAAATACTCCTCGACCTTAAACAAGTCCATGCTGTTTGCACAAAGAAAAGACTCACTAAAACCACTAGTTTTGTCCATGTCAAAGACATAAATAACAATCTAATGGAACCCGCCAAATCATTTACATACCTTGGCATTTGGCTTGACCAATCTCTCAACTTACAAAACCACATCATACATTTAGATCTGACATCAACTACCTCCTCTTCTGAGCCCAAGATATACCTCATTTCTATTCACACCCTACTAAAACAGCCTTAGACATAGGTGTCCTGCTTGCACGACTAGAATATGACCTATCCTATTCAAAACTGCTTTACAAAAATGCTAAAATTTTACAATCTTATTCTAATAAAATCTACTATATCATCAGCAACTCCCCACAGCTCTATTGAGGGAACATAGAAAGAGTATTAGTAATGTAGAAGTTAAAGAAATAAAAGTGAAGGTTATGGATTACCTGTGAAGTGAATGACTTAGTGTAGATAGCAGTCTGATAACACTACAACATAATAGAATAATGAATCCCCAAATTAAGGAGAAACCACTGGAGCAGGAAACATCTGATCAGTTGCCATATGAAGATAATCTGGAAACTTCAGTAGGAAACTAGTATAAAAGTTCAGTTGGAATTGCACAGCAAGGGAAAGAATAGGAAACTGTAGCAACTCTGACACAGTCAGTGTTTTGGAGTGATAGGCCAGTAAGTTCCCATATGAAGGAGCAACAAGTGACACACAATGAAGCTGAAGACAATATAGCACAGGAAGATTTTCTGGAACTTACTGTAGAATGCTCACAGGAAATGGAGAACAAAAAATGTTCCCTTAGTTTAGAAGAAAATGATTTAAGGGAAGAATTTTTTGATTTAATAGAGATGGATAGAAACATTAAGATCAATGAAAGAAAGAGACCACAGAAAATCAAAAAGCCACAAAATATTAAGACTTTTGATAAAACAAATGAACACAGTAATCAAGACTGTTTATTGAAATTCATGTGATATAACAGATGTAAATAGGATATATTATTGTGCAGCCAAATTAATAATAGATAAAGTCTTACTACAAAAACACAGGGCAGCAAAGGAAAGGAAGGGGAAAAATCAAATGCCATCATGGAAGTATCGAATAGAGAAAACTATAAAGCAATTAAAACAAGATGTGTCACTGTTAGAAGAGTACAGAAGATGGAAGAGGGAAGAGATAAACAAAAATACTCAGAAAGATAGATGTGATAAAAGCAATGCACAGTATCAGAACAGCACAGGATCTATTGTACACAATTGCAATAAATAAACTAAAGAAATCATCATGGGCAGAAAAACTTAAAAGACATGCAGATAAATATAAAGGAAAAGTACAAAATAAGCAATTTATTGTTGACCCAAAATAGTTATAGAGAATTGGAAAACAAAGCAAAATGATTAGAAACACCACCAAAAAAGGAGAAATCGACACACTTTGGAGAAAAATCTCTGAAGATCCTGTGGAACATAACAAAGATGCTGAATGGATTGAGGAAGTAAAAGAAAGAATAAGAAGTTCAAATCTACAGGTTATGAAATGGGATGAAGTAACTGCCAGAGAAATAGAAACAAAATTAAGAAAAGCTCTTAAATGGAAAGCCCCAGGCCCAGATGCAGTACTTAACTTCTGGGTAAAAGTATTAACATTTTTACATGAAGATTTAGCCATAAGTAAGAACTGTTTATATGCACACCACGAACAGACGCCACCTTGGTTAACAACAGGAAAAACAATACTCCCCCTTAAGTGAACCTCCAAGATATCCTAAAAACTATAGACCAATAACTTGCCTTCCAACAATATATAAACTATATACTGGAACTGATACCAACAGAGTTTATAGTCATTTCGAAGAAAGCTCAGTCATGGCAATAAAACAAAAGGCTAACAAAAGAAAGTCATATGAAAGAAAAGATCATTTGTTGTTAATAAAACTCATAATGGAGAATATTGAAAAAAGGGTAAGAATTTAACTATGGCATGGATAAACTACAAGAAAGCATTTGACAGCACCTAACATTCATGGATAAAAGACTGCTTACAAATGACAAAGTACTTTGCAATTACGCCACAGTAAAGGATAAACTATTATCCCAGCTATAAAAATTCAAAGGGAGCTATTCCAGGGTGACTCTTTGTCACCATTATGTCTCTTTTGTCTCGTCCTTAACCCACTATGCTGTTTACTTAATAGATGAGGTCATGAATATAATTTGACTCCCAGAAATCAATGAAGTATACAAACTTCTCATCTTCTTTTTGTGGATGATTTAACACTATATAGTTTATCAGAGGAACCGAAAGCACAACTGCAAGTGATCAAAACTTTCTCAGATGATATAAGAATCTAATTTTGTTTTGATAAATGTGCAAAAACAGCATTTAAAGCAGGAAAGATGCAGCACCAAAAATATTAGTCTGGAACAGGAATGTGGTATAAAATAACTCGAGCAAGAGGGAGTGAATAAATATTTAGGAACTGATGAAGGATCAAATATGTAACTTGAACAAATGTCTTAGTAAAGGATAATTTTAAGTGGCTAAAATTAAGATTGAAAACAGCTCAGACATCTAGGAACAATGTCCAAGTTATCAACCAATTTGTTATTCCTGTTCTTACAATTTTTTGGTGAGTGACTGGCCTCAAAAGGCACTGAATCATTTAGACAGGAAAACAAGAAAAATGCTTCATGCTTATCAAAATATTTATAAAAATCAGTATACAACAAGATTATATAGTCCCTATTCTGTAGGAGGTATGAGCATCCTCAAAACTGATTACATGTATAAATCTGCAGTCGTAGTACTGCTTACATATTTGCTGACCTCACAAGATCCAAACATGGAGAAAGTTTTAAAATATAAGGAGAACAAGTCTAAGATGACTTCCCTGCTTAGATTAGCAGAAGTATATTGGTGTCAAGCAGGACTGCAAATGAAACCAGAAGTAGATAAAAATCAAGCAGCAATTGAATGTGCCAAAACACAAAAGAAAGAATATAAGATGAAGGATCAGATGAGAAGGCAAGACATGTGGAAAATGTATAAACATAGTTGCAAGTACAGAAAACTCCTTGAACAACTTCATATGAATCAGGATTTAAAGCAGGAGTGGTTAAGAAGAGATGAATTTAAACCAAAAGAAGAAAGATTAATGTTGCCGGCACGGGATAGTCGACTATGCACACTTAGGCTTATAAAGTCTATTGAACATGTCATATGAACAGAAAAATTGACATTTTGTAAAACAGAATTGGAAATAGTTGCATATCTTGTTGCTGGGTGTGATACATTAATGGCAGAAGGCCTGCATACTGAAAGGCATAACAATGTGGCAAGACTATTGTGCAAACATTATAAAACTGAAGTAGCTTAGAAGCATTGAAAACGTGCCACATATGCATTATAGAAAATGATGAAGTTTATATCACATGGGGACACCCATTACTAACAATTAAAAAAAATAGACGTGAGAAAACCAGATATCATAGTCCAGGAAAAAAAGAAAAAAAATGATCACTGAAATTGCTACAACCAGTGATTAGTGTTTTACATACAGAGAGATACAAAATAATAAAATACCAGGATTTGCAGGCAGAAACAAGTACAGCATGGAATAAGGATACCCAGACAGTTCTAGTAGAAGGAACAATGGGTCACATAAAAAAGAATTTACAGTCATTTTTCGATATGTTACCGATACATTTAACTCTATAAGAACTGCAGAAGGATTCAGTTTTGGGCACATTACAGGTGCTGCGAAGAGCACCTTTGGCTAACATCAAAAACTGAAACAATAATAATTTCATGAACTTCAATCATAATTTGACTTAGGAATGGGGTCCGTTCTTGTCATGGTATTAGAAACTTGAAAGTCTTGGAGAAATTAAAAAAAATGTGTGCGATACTGCAACTCCTTGGAAAAGCCAAACTGGCTTCCTATTCAAGCCAAGGGAAGGGAGAAATCAAATGCCATCATGGAAGTATCAAATAGAGAAAAGTATAAAGCAATTAAGACAGAAAGTGTCACTGTTAGAAGAGTATAGAAGAGGGAAGAGATCAACAAAAATACTTAGAAAGATAGGCGTGATAAAAGCAATGTACAGATATCAGCACAGGCATAAAAAATTAGAAGATATGCAGATAATTATAAAGGAGAAGTACAAAATAAGCAATTCATTGATGACCCAAAAAAGTTTTATAGGAAAATGGGAAGCAGTGTAAAAGGAATAGAAACACCAACAACAAAGTAGAAACTAACACATTTTTGGAGAAATATCTATGAAGATCCTGTGGAACATAACAAAGATGCTGAATGGTTAGAAGAATTAAAAGAAGCAGTTAGAAGTTCAAATGTACAGGATATTAAATGGGATGAGTAATGGCCAGAGAAATTGAAACACAATTAAGAAAAGCTCCTAACTGGAAAGCCCTTGCCCCAGAAGCAGTACCTAACTTCTGGCTAAAAGTATTAACATCATTACACAAAGATTTAGCCCTGAGTAAGAACTACTTATATTCACATTCCGAACACACACCCAACCTGGTTAACAACAGGAAAAACAATACCCCTCCTTAAGAGTGAACCTGCAAGCTATCCTAAAAAACTACAGACCAATAACATGCCTTCCAACAATGTATAAACTATATATTAGAACTGATGTTGAGAGAGTTTATAGTCATTTACAAGAAAAATCAATCATGCCAATAGAACAAAAGGGTAACAAAAGAAAGTCATATTGAACAAAGGATCATTTGTTGTTAAATAAAATCATAATAGAGAATTGTTAAGAGGGAAGAATATAATTATGACATAGATAAATTACAAAAGAGTATTTGACAGCATCCTACATTCATAAAGAAGTGCTTACAGATGAATAAAATGCACCCTACACTGAACAATTGCATTACAGTGACCATGAAACAGTGGCAAACTACTTTGCAGCTAAGCCATGATAAAGGGCAAATTATTATCCCACGATGAAAATTCAAAGCAGGATATCCCAGGGTGACACTTTGTCATGGCTATTCTTTTGTCTTGCACTTAACCCATTAACCTGTCTACTTAGATTAGGTCATAGTTGCAATTTGACTACCGGACAACAACAAAGTATAAAGACTTCTCTTTTTTTTTGCGAATTATTTAAAACTATATAGTTCATTAAATGAGAAGCTGAAAGTACAATTGGAAGTGGTAAAAACTCTCTCAGATGATATATGAATGTCATATGGTCTTGATAAATGTGCAAAAGCAGCATTTAAAGCAATAAAGCTTCAGCACCAATAAAATATCAGTCTGGGACAGAAATATTATATAATTGGACTTGAGTAGGAGGAAGTGTATAAGCAACTGGGACTTGATGAAGGATCGGCAATAAAATTTGATCAAATATGAACAAAGCTTAGTGAAAATATTTTAGAAGACTACAATTAATACTGAAAACATTCCTGACATCTAGGGACAAAGTTCAAGCTATAAACCAATTTGCTCTTCCTGTTCTAATTTACAGTTTTGGGGTGCTTGACTCACCCCAGAAGGTACTGGATCAATATTGTACAGGGAAACAAAAAAAAATCCTTCACATTTATCAAATGATGCATAAAATCAGTGTATACCAAGATTATATATCCCTGCTGTGGAGGAGGTATGGGCCTCCTCAGAATTGATTATATGTATAGATTTGCAATCATAGGACTACATACATATCTGATGACCTATCAGATCCAAACAAAGTGAAAGTTTTGAAAAATAAAGGAGAACACATCTAAGATGACTTTCTTGTTTAGTATAGCAGAATCATATTGGTGTCAAGCAGGAATGAAAATCAAACCAAGGTAGACAAAAATCAGGCAACTGCATGTGTCAACAAACACAAGAAAGTATATAAGGAGAAGGAACAGATAAGGCAAGACGTGGAAAATGCATAAATATAGCTGCAAGTATACAACATTCTTGGAACAACCTTATGTTAATCAAGATAAAAAGCAGGAATGGTTAAGGAGAGGTGAATTTAAACCGAAAGAGAAAAGGTTAATATAAGACAGTGGACTATGTACATGTTAGTTTACAAAGTTCATTGAACATGTGGAGGAAACAGACAAATGTGGATTTTGTAAAACAGAATTGGAAACAGTTGCATATCTTGTTGCTGGTTGTGATATACTAATGGCAGAAGGACTGTATTCAGAAAGGCATAATATTGTGTCAAGACTGTTGCACTGGGGATTGTGCAAACATTACAGTACTGAAGTAGGTGAAAAGCATTGGCAACATGAGCTATAAAGCATTATAGAGAATAATGAAGTTTATATCACAAGGGATCACCTGTTACCAACACTTTAA